>NC_048293.1:15346243-15426243 GCF_009762535.1 Notolabrus celidotus
TCTCCCCAGTCTCCCCTACTTGTAATTACAAGTGAAAACCATGGTAAAGTGTTATTTTCTCGTTAAATCACATGTAAGACAGTTTTTACAGGTTTGTGGGTTGTAATAGGTGTGATGGCACCTCAGTAATATTAGCTTCTGCTACTGGCTTGGTACTGGATTCACTTGACATTGAATCATTTGATATTTGTAAAAAGTAAAGTACAAATATGCAAATCATATTCAGTTGGTGTCTTACATTTCCCAGCTCAGCTGAGCAGAAGCACAAATAGACGTGGCGATGTGGTGACTGTCATCATTACAGCCTCTCCTTTCGCCTGCTCCCGGGGGGTCGTCACATCATTGGGCTCACTCCAGTGCTAATAGCCCTGTCTCAGAGCTAGCAAGGCACCTTTTTTTTCAGAGGTAATGCTCCCCGCTGCAATTTAGCTTGCCATTCAGCTGTGGCACGTCTCAAGCGTTGCAGGAAATTACCACAGAGTGCTGATGTGGGGAATTTGCCCCCCAAAGAATATATCTCTTGCAGACAGTCAGAATTATGAATGATGCATGGAGAACGAGTCAATCAGTCCAACATATGCCTCGTAGAAGTGAGGGAGTTTGTATGCATCAGGAGTACATGCACTCAGTGTGGCCTTGCAATGTTTTCTGCTGAGCTCACAACAAATGCAAACTAATCGTAATTCCAGCAACATCTTACTGCATCTTTTCTCCAAGTACGCCCCTGAAAATCTGACATTGCACTTTTCATATGAGCAAATTTAAACCAGTTTAAAGACCTTGTGATTCTATTTTCACCTCTCACTGACCCTGCAGACAGAGCAGACAGAGCAGACATGACTGTGAAATCCCCTCAGCCACCTCAGTAAGGCTTGGCTGAGTAAAGGAGAGCTCTCTTTGACTGCTCAAGCCGTGGATTACTCCTCAATATGGGATTATGCTCCAATGAATGAGTGCAGACACAATGCAGGCAGCGCAGCACAGAGCTATACAACAGAGATTTGGCTATAGAGCTGCAATGGAATATCTGCTGATCTGGTATCAGTCAGTGAAGGCTGGCACTGCTTTTTATTGTCAGTCACACTTGTCTTTTTTGCTCTAATCCAGGTCTCTCAAGATACTTTCTTAATGAGATGCCAAGATTTATAATCCTGACTGACAGTTTCATTTTCTTTGTCCCAATCCCTGATGTAATCTTCTGTCTGTGTGTGCTTGAAATATCTGTCACAGTCACAGTTAAAAAGAAAGCTGACCTTTATAGTGGAGAATCTGATTTCAATAGCCTCTGTGCCTCTTCTCCTGGAGTGATTCCACTGCACCCACCAAGGCTTTATGTTGAGCTGCGCTTCAATCAGTATCATTACAGACATCACTGTTTTTTATTTTCTTTCTTCTCCGTCTTTGTCAAACATGCATCTCCCTGGCTCTTAATTCAACCAGAATGCAGATTTTCACATGTAAAATCAACATTTACCCCAATTTACCAAGCTAAGAAGTCAACATGTCACAGAAAACTGTTCAATATCTAGTGTTGGGAAGTAATGTGTTTAAAACAATCATTAAATAGTACGTTAAATACTTTTCTAATGTAGCGAGGTGGTAGCGTTGCTGTTTTATTGATCAAGTAGTACAGTAGCGCCCACAAAAGCTACATTAACGACGTCAAGGTGCTGTGTTGCTGTCTGGAAATCCATTTGATGTAGCTAGCTTTGACCTGTTACTGTAGCTTAGCATGCTAAAATGATCTTGGGGCAGCTTTGGTGTCAAGAAGCTCAGTTCAGTGTAAAGAAACTAGAAGCTTAGCTTGCCACATTTCAAGCTACTTGCCCAAAACTGTACATTTTATGGTACATCTCAACAGAAGGTGCATGCACCCATCTTTTCTGACAATGACCTTGTCGAGCAGCATTTTTGTGTGCATGATAACTTCTTATTATTTTGTATAGCAGTTTGTGTCGTCACTTTTCAACTATCCTGCCTCTGTATTGACTATTCGCATCATATTTTGGTTATTACCCAAAGTGAGTAACATTCACCACCCAGTGCTGCAAATGTACTGCTGTGATCATGTTGTGTGCATTGCCAAAATCATCCAGAGTGGAGTGAACCTGCCAAAGAATCATAGCCTCTCATGAAGCTATCTGGATGAAAGGGGGGGAGCTGTGACAGTTCTAAAACATGAAATCGGTGCCTGGCGTCCATGCATAAAACATATGTATTTCTACAGAGATAAAAACATTATACATGTTTAATAATTCTGTAATGATAAATAGATAATTGTTTGTGATTTGCCAACTTTGACATTCGTTTTGAGCTCTGGAACCTGGGGTCTTAATCTAGATTAATCTTGACAAGGTGCTGTATGTTGAATAGTTAAATAGCTTGAAATCTTTATATACAGTTACCTCAACTGTTTGTAGTTTAGGTAGCTGCTCTAGCTAGCTCTAATACGCCTTAATATATATTCAGTGTACAAATTGACACGATTTAGTAATTTTCGGTATTGAAGCAGTGTTTTTTCAGATATATTTTGGGTTTCTCTTGCATATTATGCTGCCTTCACAGTTAAGAAAATGATCCTATACTATAAATTGTTACAACTATTCCTGATTGTTGTGCAGTTGCATTTTTTGGGGGGGGGGTTCTGAACTTGCAGTCAAGAAGAAAAATACAGTTAAAGCTAAAATCTTGTTTTCAGAAGTGTGATGGACTTTCAAAGCAATGATGCTGATTCATATGAAGATGCATGCAAATATGAGGGCGGGAAGGTTGTTCACTTTTTTTCACTTCTGCGCCGGTTTCATTTCTCAACCCTTGAGGCTGCTGCTTTGTTTTTCCTGCATCCTCAAAGCAAAACATGTCTGAGACCTCTCTCGTTACTGGATGAGTTGAAATTGATCCCTTAAATATGATTGGCATAAGACTGTAGAATGTTTCACAAAGTGTTTATAGCATTGTTCCATTAAAGTGAAAGGCTGAAATGCATTTTTTTTTACTTCTATAGAACCAAACAAGTCAGCCCTTTGTAACCAAATAAAGACTTCGGTATGTTTTTGTGGTGTCCCAGTGATGTGTTTGGGACCACAGCTCCAGCTCCAGCTCTGATGTTACCGGCACTGACCAGGAATTAACCTACTCCAGTTGTGTATAAGTGGGTCAAACACAGTTTGAGCACTGGCTCACCATCCGACATCAAAAGCAGGACTTGTGGTTGAAAGTGGTATCAGAGTACATCTCAAGAGACACAAACTACCTTCAGAGAGCTTGCCTCTTCCTCTTTCTTCCTCCGTCCTTTGATGTCTCTATTTCTCACTCCGGCTGGCTTTATCTCACATCCAAATTTAGTTCTCTGCTCAGTTTACGATCCACCCTCCCCATGCTCCTTCATCCCTCAAACCACTTCGCCGAGTTTCAAAACCGTTTTGCATCCGGAGTTTATCACTCGTGAGATGCCCTTTAAGAAAAGAGGAGAAAAAGAGCCTCCATTAATTGTGCGTAGAAGGAATAATGAAGAGGTGTAGAGTTATCCTTGCAAGGTGGCCAGGGCCCTCCCTTTTTTGTCTTTGAACGGATTCATCTTGAAAGCCAAAGCGGAGGGCCTTTGTGGGGCTAAAGATACGGCTTCTTAGAGGGATAGCCAGGCGGTTGATTTTAATTGACAGTTAATCTATCTCTTGTATGAAAATACTCCAAAGCAATGTGCACTTTACTGTAATAACTTCTCCAAAATCACACATACTGATTATTTGTCCGCCATTACCAGACAAAGCCTACCTCTATGCCCACGCTATTTTCACCATCTCTTTATGCTCTTGCAACTTAATACTTTCAACACTTTCTGTAGGTTGTCTCACTTTAATTCTATCATCACATATGAATGAGTCTAATTCCTCATTATCACTAATTGATATGTAATTTAGATGAAGTCATGGGAAGCTAATTGCCTGTCATTCTGTTTGCGTAACACTCTGAATCAACGGGGGCAGGGGAACGTAATGAAAATGTCCCATAATGACATTAAACAGTGCACGTCACTGTAACGTGACATTAAATATTTCACACCTACACTTGCACAAATCAGGACTCCCTACTTAAGACTGAACAGACGTTGTTTTTCACATGTTTTAATTGCTTTTGATCCTCTTGATTCACATACTGCTTTCCATTTCTACAACTATAGGTCCCTTTAGAAAGCAGCAGAGATGCTGAGACGATAACCCCTGGTGAAATCAAATTGCAAAGGAATTGAATTGAATATATAGCAGGACCCCTCTATGAGCAGGGGATTTCAAAATAACAGTTTAAAGCACAAGGTTTCTCATTTTCTGCTGCCTGTCCATTTAATTCCCGAGCTCCGTGTTTGAAAAATGGCATTCATATCTCCAGAATTGAATCTCAGGTGTCTTGGAAAACTTCTTGTGACATCTGGTTCTTTCTGTGTATTTTTTCAGGCCAGATGTAGGCATACAGCATACCAAATCAATTTGTACACAATTGCAGCAAACAGAAGAGACAGGTTGTTGTTTGGCATTCAGAGAATATCCGCCTCTGAACCTCAAACCATTACACCTGTAGTTTCCTGCACAATGAGGATTCATGTTTGCTCTGCAGACCAGCATCTGCAGCCAGGATTAACTACACAGAGGAGGCAGAGTTTAACCTCATAATCCAGTTGCTGGTATTAATAAGTACCGGATGAGTTAATAAGTCATTCCCCGTTTTGTGCACGTCAGCCTCTGTGCATGAAACAATCAGTCAGGTGCACTCACAGTTGGTTTTGTCCACAGAGTGTCTGTGTTTTTAATGGCTGCTCATTACTCACTCCCTCAGATTAACACATAATTCCCCACACTGACACACTACCCTGTTTATTTTAGATTAATACCACAAATGCTGCAGGTCGGTGTAATGTGTGGACTCGTGCTGTGAATGGAGCACCCAGCTGAGGGAGCTTTTACTCACAAGACAGCTGTCTCCACCTAGTGGCCGCTTGTAGAAGTGAATGCAAAGAAGCCTTAGAAATGACTGTAAAGATGATATATTTCCATATTGTTGCATAGTATTACTCATCCTTCCCTTTAGTTACATATCTTATTTCTCCCTTTCCCTCCTTCTCTCTCTCCATCTCTGTTTTCTTCTCTGAGACGTCTCCTCATGTCCCTAAGTCCTCTCCCGTAAAGCCGCTCGGCTGTGCCTAATGAACAGCATTCATCAAAGTCCTGGTGCTTTGATCAGAGCAAATCCACTATGCCATGCCTTGCTCTCTACTCCCTTCTCTACTGTAGCATCACATGGACACTCCCTCTTAGAAACAACCCTCATGAGTCTCCATGTTCAAACGAAACAAGGCCTCCGTATATACAAGTCATTAGAAGAGTAGCTTCTGTTTGTAATGATGCTTCTTGTTATCGGATGATGGACTACATCCCCATATCGGCAACATGGGTCAAGGTCTTATAAAAAATAGTCACGACGCACACATTACACATTTTCGGACTCACTGTGCTGTATTTTCTATCATGAATAAACACATAATGACGCCTGAAGTGTCAAGAAGACGCCCACACCCTCCAGCCATTATCCTCCATCTTGTCGTCCACGAAGCAAATGAGACTCCAGGAGAATGGAACGAGCAGGGTGACAAATTGTCAAGTGGTCCAGGGGCTCAGGACAGGTGCAGAGAGGATGTTCTCCTACGAAGGATAAATCTATTAACTGGTTTAACAGTTACCCTTCATTGCACACCAGCCGCCCCTCCACCATAACTGACTCCACTCCAGAGTACAAGCCCTCCATCCACCATTAGCATTCATCAAGCTGTAAGGAGGAAGTGACGGGGGTCTGCAGCTGGAGATGGTGTCAAGTCTGGCAAGGAGGGCCATCACTTGTTCGGTTGAAGCCTCTAATGAGGGTGGAGATACATTACATCAAATTAGGAGATGACAGGGCAACTCCAAACGAGGGGAAACACTAGAACTCTGTGCCAGTATGCGGTTTTACAGAAGTGTTACTCTATACAATGAAGAACCATTGTAATGGAGAATGACGATGGTTTCTGCAGTTTTATTTGGAAAAGGTACAACAGAACACCCTTGTTTTACACAAAGTGGACACTTGACACTTGAGGGGTGGCTATGGCTCAGTGGTAGAATGGGTCGCCTTTCATTTGGAAGGTTAAAGTTTGGTCTCAGATCCCACTTCCAACATGCCGAAGTGTCATTGGGCAAGATACTGAACCCCAAACTGACCCTGGTTTGAATGGGAGCAGTGAATATTGGTTGCTGGTGGAAAACAGCCTCTGCCATCAGTGTATGAATGTGGTGTGAATGTGACATGTAATGTGAAAGCGGGTTGTCCCAAACATGGTTAGTTTGTGGGAGTTTATGTTTGTTTGTTGTGTAAGTTTGGTCCGGAGATTTCTGGTAGTTTAGTTACCGGTTTTCTTTTCCCCTATGGTTTAGATTTTGTTATTCTCAGTTTAGTTTAGGGTCAGATGCTGGGAGCGACGGTGGATTCTGCAGCTAGCCCAGCACCTTTCCATCTTCAGTTCTTTTTGGCAGGGGTCTCCAGTCCCTTATTGTTTCCCTTATTTCTTTGGATTTCATTAGTTCTTTAATTTGGGACGGGTTTCTATTTCAAATAAAGCATGGGGTTTTGATTGGCATCTTTGTGTGGCGTCCCTTCTGCTTTTGTATGTTGCGGTCTCCGCTATTGAGCCAGACTATTTATCTTTCACAGGCCTCCTATCTGTCTATTTGCATCCATGCCTATAAGCTACTTGATCTGCTGACCTGCAGCTTCTTCATTAGTGCACACAATAACACAAGAGTACATGAATTAACTGAATGCGAAAGAAAAGTTCGGAATTAGTTTGTAGTTTTATTTGTTATCTGAAACATGCGTTCCCAAAGATACAATCCAAGTTTGGTGATAAATACAAATATTGTTTACCATTAAATATCTATTCACAATATTATTTTCATGTATCAGTGCATCATACTCAAACTTAAGAGAGGACAGAAACATTTTGAGCACAGAATCAATTGATAGAAGCAGATGACACATGGAGTGTGTGTAAATGATGTGTGTTCTTGCTGATGGCTGAAATGAAAAGTGCAACTCTGAACACATCCCTAACATGTACATGTATGGCTGTGTGTGAAGGACAAGCACACCAGGATCTCTTTAATGACTCCTTGCTCTTGTAAACCAGTATCCAAAGGGTAAAAGCATAAATCCGGCTCTGCTTTATTAGATCCCATCCTTACCACATTGAAGCCGACTACATATATCCAATAGGAACCTCCGGATGGTCCTGCTAGCAGCGCTGCCTTGTACTGTGATAGGACAAGCCATTAAAATCATAAATAGAAAGGTTCTAATGAAATATCAATTAGGCTGTAAGAGAAGGCCAATGTTTATGAGGACAGAGCTCATTAAGAGGACTGCTGCCAAGGCTGAGAGATCATTTAGTAATTCTGCGCTGATAATCCAATTAGGCCACAATGGATTTCTGCTGGTTGAGAAATCTTTGTTATTGGAGCTAAGTTTCCCTGCACGGTGGGATGCATAAATCTCAGAAGCTCCTTAAAGATCAATTATGATGCCCTAATGGAGGTCGTAATCGTAATTATTACTTAATAATCATAGATTTTTAGTGAGTAATATCAGCCGGTCCGCTCCAATTTATGACTCTGGTGAACTCCTCTTATTCAGAATCTGATTTCTGCTTCCTGTTACATTCCTGTTGCTCAATGTTGACCGTGGTGATACTTTCATGAGGGATGATTCTGATATTGTTGACTCTGGGAATAATAATCATCTCTGCAATTTCTGATATTTCAGCACTTGGCATGACAGACAATAAGACAACATCTATTTTTAATCAGGCATGTTTTTCCCCCTTGCTCACTGACCTTCAGCCCGTGAAAATTCAACTCAATAATTCAGTACATTCTGCATTCGCCCCACACAACCTCAACCCCATACAGTGAGGACACGCGCTCACACAGATGATGAGTTCACAGCAGTATCATGCACGGATTGTGATTGTTGCTTGTGGGGAATGTGTTTTTCCACTGACAGCTGACTCGTTTCTTCTGTTTTCCATTACACTATTTTCTTGTCTGTGTTTTCTTCTCCTTTACCTCCCAAGTTGTGGTGCTGGCTACCAGTGGCTGTAATCCTGTGAATCCCATTTTCCTCTTTCTGGCATCGAAGAGTTGTTAAGATTGATTTTAATTAGAGAACATACTTTGCTTCTATTTTTTTGGCCATTGGATCGCATACATCAGTTTGTAATTCACTGATTTATTCACTTGAATTTGAGGCACCGCACACTTGAAATGTTACCATCAATTATACATGCACCAAGGTCTATCCACTCTTTGCATTGCACAATCCTCTACCATGTCTGTATCCTGTTTAATTTCACACCTGACCGTCCAAGACCTGCACGCAAGAGCTGCAGTCTACATTTTATGTGTATGTACCACAGCAGCACTGTCATCAACAACTCACACTGTCAATCCATTTTCATGCATGCATGACCTACTGTTACAGTATCCAACACTGCTTCTGCTCATACATCAGTATATCTGAGATTTAGTATGCAGTAGTAGACTTTAGTGTATTTTATTGTTCTTTGCTTTCTGTTAAAATTAGAGAAATCACACAGTTAGACCTTCAGACAAGATATTGTTCACCACTATACATTGGTCCTCTATAACCTTGATTTTTCAGGGGACCTCAGCTTATTAGCAGGCACTGATGTGTGAGCAGCCTGAGGAGCTGCTAGGACCCATCCACCTCTGATAAGGAAAAGTGGAGCAAGAGCCTGTCTCAGTTTAATATTTTTTACTTTAAAAAACAACTTTAAATCAATATGTTGTGTCAATTTCTTCCTGTCTGTAGTTCAATCAGGAGAGACACAGTTTGAAGATTAAAGGTTATTTATTACAACTTAATGATCAATAAAATTTGACAGAAATCTTTGGCGTAGGGACTCTCTTTTGTGAGTGTAGGATTTGGCAGCAGAAGAAATTCCTCTAGAGTCCAGACACTGGTGGTGGTGGTTGATGAATTCTAGGAATTGAAGACTTGCAGAGACCAGGTGGAGATGGGGAGGTGGAGGGGTGCGCACCATCAATGCAAGAAGGAACTAGCTGGAGAGAGAGACACATTTAAAAAGACAGCAGAAAGTGGATAGGCTGACGATAAGGGCGTGCCACTGAGCTATTGGATGACAGGCACCGCTGATTAACCAATGACAGCTCCGGAGCATGCAACTGGAAGCGGGTTAGCTATTGAACGAGGGAGAGGAGAGTTAAACAACTGCTATGATTGCTTTTATAGTCTTCCTGACTGAACTTTTGCTAAAGCTACATTTGGTAGCAGGATAATGTGGTGAATGGGTGGTTACACAAATTAAAATCACGATAGAGTGAGACAAGACCCTCCACTTTGCTCACCTTGTCATGATTTTATTTTGCATAACCACCTATTCACTATACATTATCCTTGACATACACCACATTAATTTAAACAAGTAAAATGCAACAACTTTAGAGTATCAAGACTGATCCTTACAGACCCTACTTGCTCATTCTGAAAGTACGCTGCCACGTGCCACCTCTTCAGGGTCTGGCTCAGGGTCAGCACCTGACTATACATTATCCCTACATTAACCTGTTTGCGTTTTCCCATTATGCCAATGCTTGCTTTGTTTTCAATCATGTCCTTTATGTCAGAGCCGGGGGTCCTGCACAATGAATGTGCCAAATTGAAATTTGCAGAAATTTGGACTCAAAGAAAAAGTGTAACTTAGTGTTGTAAAGTCTGCATCAATGCCCTCGCGCACTTGATGCTCTGACAGTTGGACAGCCCTAAACACTCACATATATTGCAGGAAAGAGCCTCAAAGTGTGTGAGCCCATGAGTGTGGAGATTTGGGATTCTGGTTGTTTTTTGGAAGGTAGACGTTTCAACCGCCTCTGTGCTCTTGAATCCTTTGTTGCTGTCAAAATGCATTGGCATGAAACATATTTACTTGTAAACAAAGTAACATTTCCATAACAAAGAAGAACTGATCTTGTGAAAAGCACGTAGGTGTAAGGCTGATGTAAAAACATCCAAATGGTGATGTGATCTTCGTGCTGAATCACAGCATGCTGAAAATATTCATGAAGACTTACTCTGGCACATTCACACGCCCACCACCGCTCACCTGGAGCACATTGTGGTGTTTTTAGCCGGCGTCAGGATGCCGTCCTTGTTGAATAATTGATGGTGTAGGATGAGCTTCCTGTTTATGTGGAGGAGGTTCCTGTTTGTTTCATATGGAGACAGAAACTTTTGCTGAGTTTACCTCACAGTTGTTTAAAGATGCTACATCAGCAAACTCTTGAACAGTCGATTTTTTCAGAACATCAGTGCCTGTATTCACAAAGAGTCTTAATTAAAAGTTCTCTTAAATGGGACTAAAAGTTCAAAGCAAAGTTTTTCTTCTACAGATCTGCTCAAATTGTTGATCAGGGTTTCAAGCAATGACTATTTAGATAGAATTGGATTGGGAGAATGAGGGCGATTGGTGCTGCGTCGGCAAAAATTGCACATGCTTTTCCTGACCATTCTGGGAAAGGGGGAGCTGAGTCAGTCTACATTCCAACCCTCACCTATGGTCACGGGCTATGGGTAGTGACCGAAAGAATGAGATCCCGGATACAAGCAGCCGAAATGAGTTTTTTCCAAAGGGTGGCCGGGCTCAGCCTTAGAGAGAGGTTCAGGAGCCGGGAAATCTGGCGGGAGCTTGGACTGCTCCTTTGGAGTCAGTTGAGGTGCCTCCTGGACGCCTCCTTTTGAAGTGTTCCTGGAGCATCCGCCAGAGAGGAGGCCTCAGGGTACACCCAGAGCTCGCTGGAGGGATTATATTTCCCACATGACCTGGAAACGCCTCAGGATCCAGAAGAGGAGCTGGAAACTTTTGCTAGGCAGAGGGATGTCTGGGTCGACGTGCTCAAACTGCTGCCTCTGTGACGTTGCAGAGTTAAAATGCTCTGAATCCTTTTCAAGTTCTAGGATGTTTTTGTGTTTCATTGACTGCTGCTTATTTGCTACGGTTGCGGTTTACCTGTCACTTTCCAGTCGCTGTTTTGCACGCTCGTCTCTCAGCAGAGATAGAAGGGATGCAAGATGGCTCACCCCTCAGCAACTTAGTACACAATCTAATAAAATCAAGATTAAACTATTAGATTTACAGTGTTAGTTACACCTAACACTGACCAAATCATACTCATAAGCTACAATATTCAATTGACTTAGCAGGAATACTGACTTGTGAGTCTTTTAGTCTGCCACTCACTTCTCTTAGACTTCTTACTCTTTTTCATACTAAATTCTTTGTGAATCACTCTTTGTCCCAAAACTTAAACTTTGGCACATAACATATTTTTAAAAGGTTGTCCTGACTGAGCCGCCTTGAAACTACTTCCAGCTTTTAAATATATTGTGAAGGTAGCCCCTGGCTTTTATAACTGTCAAAATGATGTTGAACTTTTAAGTTATACTTCAAATTGACTTCTCTTGACAGCTTTTCCTACTTTATATATATTTTTAGAATAGTTTCTTTGTCAAATAAGAATATGAAAAGGGATTTTGAACCCTGTGAATTCACAATATGTGAATGTCTACCTCCTACGGTGTAACAGGCCTTTCAGAAGTCCATGAATATAAATTACAGCTCAAAGAAACCTGCAGTGCAGATTTTGGTACTGAAACTTTCAGGAGACTGCTCTAGGAAAATATGCCAATGTAAAGCATTCGTATTGTATCTTCTGATAAAAGTATCCGTTTGTAATAGTCAAATTTGTCACCTCTTAACCAAACATCTTCTATACTTAGTTTTTAATACTAGTGTAAAGCAGATCCAGTGCATCCCTATTGAATAAGTCAGCCAGTGTTGCCTAACTGATTTGTCTTTAGCTTTTATTGTATATCTCCATCTCAATCCATGACTTTAGAGAACCATTGAGGTTCCATATTGTCCAGGTTATATTCAAGTTTTTTCTTCAACTTTCCAACAGAGATCCATAAAACCTCCCGCTCCATGAACGAACTGTGAAACAACCTTATGAATTCTATAGGACAGAGAAGAAATGTGATGGTTCATGCTCCATACAAGATGACTGGAAATATATATGATGTGATTGTGACACCTCTTTGTACTGTGTAAAGATTCTGTCACCCCGACTCCTCTCATCCCCAGACTCAGTGAATACCAATTTAGACTGGATCGATAATCCAGTGTTGGCGATATGATTTGGTTTCATTAGGGCTCTAAGAAGAGTGTTGTGGTGAGGTTGTATTTTTGAAGGTTTCGGGAATCACTCAGAGCATATTCCGATACCTACATTTATCTATGAAAAATAATCGTGTTATTGTGACTCTAAGAAGCCAAAGCAAACAAAGAAATAATGACAAAATCTAAGTCACATCTGGCGCTGGCTGGCCTTTCATTGGTTCAACTTCCGGCCACAAGCCATTGTTCCCGCCCCGCTCTCTACTCCCCACATTTCCTGTCTCTCTTCAGCTGCCCTTCAAAAAAGGCAAAAATGCTCCATATACAACTTTTAAAAAAAAAGATGTCATGCCTGATCGAAAACTTATTGGTTAAGATATAACGAGCACAATGTAAAATCCCAAAAAGGCAGCTTGAGATCAAACCAGAGACTTAGCAAAATCAGAGGGGAACTCTAATAGTGCAGAAATCCACTGAGGCAACAGTGCAGTCTTCTGTGATCTGCCTAGGTAACCACTCTATATAGACAGGTGATGTATTGACATGAACGAAAACATGAATGGTTGAAGTTATTGGTGCGTTTTATTTAGTTGTTCATATCCCTGAATTATGCCTTCTCACTGGAAATACTCAAAAAATTACAGTCAATGAAAGTTTGGAATAATGTGTTTCATCTATAACAAGTTAAAATGTAAGCTGTGTAAAAGACTTCTTGTTTGGTGTGCTTCAGATACTTTCATTATACTGATGTCAGCTGTATATACTCTATATCATAGTTATTTACACATGCCGGATGGAAAGCTATAAAAACACCTATTGTTTACTCATACTGTGTTTCTGGGACCAATACATATTTTTTAAATAACCGTATTAAGTAATCATTTTTGTCATAATGGTGAAAAATAAGTGTTCAACTGTACCAATCCATAGTTTTAATTTAGACCTCAAATTCTGAAAGACTTCAAGGAGCGCTGCAACCACATATTTGGTTCTACTTAGGTTGTCACATGTCAGTGCAGCGGAGAGATGCCAGAAAAGACGGAATAAGTGTAGTTATTTATAAAACTCGGGGGTAATAATCCTGCAAACTAAGCCAAGGTCTTTACACCAGTTAAAAAGGACCCAGTCGATATAATTGCTGCAGGGGTGGAGACATAATTGCTGAGCTGTAGTGATCTTCCTTCAGGAGGTTAGCAGGTCTGACAATATGAAATCCCTCCTTCATCTCTCAGGTTCATTGCAATTTACATCTACAGTAAGCAAGCTGCTGAATGAAGCGACGGAGACAATGTTATCTGAAATTAAACTCGGGTTTGGTGCACGAGAGTTGGAGCTATCGTCAGGTAGAGATGGGATTGACCCTGAGAGATAAATGAAGCTGTATAATTATGTGTCTTTATCAGGTCCAGGCAGCCTCCGAGCTGGAAGAAGTCATCCAGGCTGTGTCCTTGTCATCTCCTCGTGAATGGTACATGGGCCAGGGAGCACCATGCCAGTTTGGCCCTGCAGAACTGCAACAGGAAAGGTAGGAATCTCTTTTTATTGAGTATCAAATCACTGATGCATGCTATTTAGTGTTACTACAGGTTACAATGACTCTTTTTACATCAATAAATGATTTAATCCACAAGAGGCAAAGGCATTTCACTTACAGGAAATATGTTGGTTATTTTTTTCTGAAAAAGAGGGATTCATTTCCTTCAGGAATAACTTTTATTGTAATTTCCAACCAAATTTATAAATGCAAGACTGAAACTCCTAGCTGTAGCACCCCTGGGAATCCTATGACCGGTGCCACGACTCGAGGGCCGTAGCCTCTTATTATAACTTCTTAGCGGTGTGTGTATGTGGCGTTTGTGCCTTTTAAGGAGTTTTTAATAATGCAAAACTTTGACACATGATACAGCTTTGGGTTTGGTTTATGGCACACATTTGCTGTCAAAGAAGTCTGTGCACAAGCTTTATAAGAGCAAATGTTAGCAACAAGGTACCAATATTTAATCCCAGCTTGCTGGCTCGTTCAGTGATAATTATACATACATTTATTTGTCTGCAAGTGCATAGGAATCAGGACTGCTGTTGGCTTCTTTGTGGAGAGCTTGCAGCAGGGCAGAGGGGAAACCATTGCATTTACCAGCTCATAAATTAGCCACAAGTGTAGACTGGTTAGCTTTGATAACGTGGCATTGGCAAACCCCTGTCTTGTCCAGCTCTCCTCTCTCTATAAGTGTTCACTTTTGACTCCAGACAACCAACAAGGCAGTGGCCAATTGGAGCGGCATTGCACGCCGGATTAGAGAAACCAATAGGTGATGTACATTATTTATACAGTCTATGTGTTATACCTGTGCTTCTGAAAAGAGCCCCAGCCAACCAAACTGGCCATCTTCTTATGTGCAGTCGCACACACACACATACACACGCAGGAAGCAGCCATCATGTTTGATGCGTGTGATGTGAGCTGACAGTGAAACACTTAGTCTTTGCAGGAATATTTAGGCCACTGAGCCGCTCTAGCTGTCAGCTGGGTTGAGGCACAGCAGCAACAGGATGCTCCTTCTACGCTCTATTAGAGCGCTGTCCTGGAAAAAGAGGGGAACTGAGAGAGAGTTCACTCCCTGGATGCTGCAAGTAGTGCTGCTGGAACAAATGACATCATCGAGGTGCCTGTGTGTACAAACTGACACACATACACACTTTTTCACAGATTGAATCAATAATAAATAGGAAGAGCACATGATACGGAAGAGAAAATGAAGCAGTTTTCCAGTGTTTGTCTAGCTGGAACATTTGATTCATATTGTCCAGCTGTGTGTTGCACTGTTTCGTAGTGAATTTCACTGTTTTTGTTTGGCTCTAATTGTTTTGCTGCAATTTTTTTTTTTTTATCTCACTATTCTGCTCATCTTAACCCAAGTTAAGGTGACAGGCTATTTTACCCCGCAGCAGAAACCGGTAATATAATGATGCCACGCAAAGATGAAAGCCGTTTGAAGTGCAGGAAGACAACAAAGGTCTATTTAGACCATACTCATTTCCCATCAAATGCCTCAAACCACCAGGGTTTTCTCCTCTGCAAAGTAGCACTTCTCAAATTACCAATAGATTTGGAGAAACATAACCATTCTCTTGGATTGATTAGCTGTGTAATAACCCTGCTTTATCCCCGAGTATCAGCTGAGTGCAAAGACACCGTTGAGATCAACAGAAGCATGATTAGGCGATGAGCAGCTCGTCTTTTTCATAACTCGTTTGAGGGCCTCATTCCACTCCTGCTTGTCTTTGAGATAATGCCCTATTTAATTAGAAATTGGAGATATCACATTGTTTTTTAATGAGAGGAGCACTTTAGCAGAGCATATGAGGCATCAGAGAATCATATACAAGAAGGGTAATGGCTGCACGCGAGGGCTTCGGGGATTCAGTCGAGATGCATTTTCACTCAACCGCTCTTTATTCCCAATTCTCTATTCTCAGAATACTTTCCTCCAATATACCTTAACATGGAGACAGGGAACACTTCAGGTGTAATACTAGTGGAAAAGTCTGCAGATTTTCTCATTAGAAGAACTATTTTCATGTATTTTACCCGATATCTCTCTATGTGTACACTGTACACAGACTTGCTCTCTGTCTCACCCTGGATTAATCTCTTTTGTTCTGTGATTTCCCGTCTTTGGCACATCAGCAGGGTGGAATGCAAATCTCTGTGTTTGCTTGGGGAGATCATGGGAAGAGAGCACCGAGCCATGAAAGCCAGTGTTGCAGGTTTTCAGCAGGCATCTAACTCCTCTGCCAGCTCAGTGGCACGCCCATGGGCTTTGACCTTTTTACCGTGTCGCTGTCATGGAGTGAGGGGATGCAGAAATTTACACCTCTATTAGCTCAGAGGTTACTGAAAGCGCCCAAAATCCCTAAACTATTTTCATTTTGTATGCGTGAATCAGACCCTCAAAGTGCTGAAGTTATATTGTGATGCAAAGGCCGGCAAATCACCTTTGACCGCCGATGCATCACGGATAATACGCCAGTTAATGACTTGTCCACTTGCAAAGGTTAATGCATGATGTATCAGTGGAGCAAAGGGTAATTTATCAGAAATATACCTTCTTAGAGGAGAGCCTTGCACGTTTGGATTTCATTTTCGATTAGCAGCACCAGCCAAGTGGAAACTATTTCAAGAACTTTTTTTTGTTCACTTTTTTTTTCTCATTTCAAAGGGAAAAAACTTGAGACAATTAAGTCTTAATTCCCAGAGTTCGTCTCTCCTGTCATGTCTCGTTCTCTCTCTTTTTCATCCTGAAAACACAGCTTTTAAGGTGGTAAATGTGTGTTAGATAGCTTTTCTTCAAACTCCTCAGGGAAAGGTGTCCTTGAACACCAATGGGTGCAATCCGGCTGGGCCAAGAGGCAAGAAGAACCACACTCTCGTAAGCCCTTCTCACACGTGTATATCTGGCATTTCTCTGTAATTTCACAGCTTTCATGCCTTGATATTTTAGGAACTTGTCTTCCACACAATAGATTATCTGTGTCAGAAGGACTCTCAATTTGAGAACCCTCTCTGGCTTAGGTGGTGAGGCAGCGGGGGATTTCGTGCAGGAGCAGAAGGCAGAGACATCTTTTCTTAATGGTCACTACGTCATGCACTACATTGCTGACCTCTTGACTCCCTACGAGCCATCATGTAACCTCAGATCCTCCGGTAGGTCTTTACTAACTATTCCACGCTCAAACAGAAAAACCAAGGGTGATCGAGCGTTTTCTGTTTGTGCACCCAGGCTGTGGAATGACCTACCGGAGGATATCAGGGATGCTAACACGCTGTCGTCTATTAAGTCGCTTTTAAAAACTCACAATTTTGGACTTGCTTTTTTATTGATTTTATGGTTTATTGCTTTTTTTCCTTGATTTATTACTTCTGCTGGATAATGACATGCTTTTTACTACTGCCTTCTGCTTTTTAAAATTGTTTGTAAAGTGCTCTGTAATTTTTTTTGAAAAGTGCTAGATAAATAAAGCTATTATCATAATAACAATGCTTCTGTTATACAAACACAACAATTGAAAACAGTACAGACAACTGAGCTGAAAAGTAAAGATGGTGGATCAATAAAAATCCACTCAACATGTATGTCATCATCACTCCTCCCACTCTGTGCTTAATAGCCCTGACTGGTACCTGTTACTTTTAAACATTATCCCACCCTGATTTTACTCAGATGTTTTACCGAGGGGCTGGTTGGGGGAAGTCTGGAATAAGGCGGGTGAAAATTGATCCATTTGCGTTCACACATGCAGCTCATTTGGATACGGTTTGGAGATTGTCAGGAGTTGAGTGCATGTAAAAGAGGCAACAGAAGGAGTGCTGTGATGTGGAATTTTCAAATAATTCACTTTTTAAAATTATGTTTACATCTACTTCACATCCATTGTTCTTGTGCAACATTATATGCATGTGTCTTTGCTTTTGCATCATTAATTGAATAGCTCTGTATTTTGGGATATGTGCTTACTTGCTGATTATCCTGGACTACACTCTTCAGCTGTCTAATCAACATTTTACTTAGAAGAGCAGTCACTTCAAGTTTCTGCAGTTATTAAACTACACATAACATTTTTGGTCAAATGTTCTTGGTTTTGGATAAAGCTAGGCTAACTGGTTCCTTACTGGGGCCATATAATTTTAAGTATGTGTATCAAAGCAGTACTGAGCTTCAGAAATGAAATAAGCGTATTTTTAAAAAGTCAAACCATTACCCTGAACTACAGTTTAGCTGTAGCTGGTAAAAACTTTACTTCAGTCTGCCTAAAAATCCTCAAAATCCTCAGGACAAATGTAGAGTACCTGGCCTCTCGGTCACAAATTATTCCTCCTCGTAGGTGTAAAATATGAAGAGGGGATTGGGAATTACAGGAAGCCTTGTACATTTCCACTTTAGTGCAGAAGGTTCCTCACATATGATTTGTTCCAGTAGGTGTGAGGTATCGATGCTGTCAAGTCGACACCATGATAAGAATTCTGTCACCATGTCAAAAATGCTAGCTGCTAACAGGAGCTGTGCTATCATCTCTGTAGTCCCCCACAGGCTCTAAAATGTCAGTGACAGCGTGATTACCTGAATAAGAAATGTCTCTGTGAGGAGAGCAGTCCCAGCCATCACACCGTGGTCACTTGAAAGATAAACCGGGGATGCAGCTCCTGACAAGGCGCTGACAGATACCCCACTCTGCTCCAGACTGCATTCCTGTGATTTGTCACCTCACTGACATCATTGTGTCACAACCATGGGGCAATATAATATGACTGACACATCTCCTCGACAGAGAAGAAAAGACACTGTTGTTGAATATTTTAGACAACTACTTCATACTTTATGGAGGTCTTTCATACATTTAATGCGGAATATTCTATATTGACATCAATTAAGAATTGAATAACTCCGTCCTGTTTCTCCTTAACTACTCTCCCTTTTGGTTGTCTCTTGTTTTCATCCCAATAACAAAAGAACCAAGGTACTAATCAGAGTGCATATAAGGTCGGTAGAAAAAGAGTTGTTGAAATTAAAGTAAGTGATTTGTAGCACTGTTAGCATCACAAAGTTAATTTTATCTTTTAGCTTCAATAAGATGAAATTTGGACTCTATCAAAGACAAGATGAGGTTTGGGCAAGTTAAAATAGTTGGTATACCTTATATTTTGGAAAAACACTTTTTAATCTCTTGAAGTTAAATAACCCTCCTATTATCCTTGGGGTCAATTGGACCCCATTCAATGTTTAACGTCTCTAAAGTAATGACTAAGATCAGTTTTTTGGCTTCATATTTCATGACATTTCCTAATTTAATGGGGATAACTTGGAAAACGTAAAATTAAAATGTTGAGATGTTCCAATTTCCTGTAAGAAAAATTACTTATCAGTGTTCCTTGGGGTCAAATTGACCCCAGGCTGTTTTAGCTGTATAAAACATAAGAAACATCAACATTTTACACACATTTGTTTTGGTTGTTTTGGATGATATTGAAGTCACTGTAGCCAAGGACACTTCCGCATGGCACTGCAGGAGCTGGGATCGAACTGCCAACCTTTAGATTGAGATATAATATTTCCAGCCAACATGTCTCTAAAGACATTCAATGATGTGTCCTGTATCATACGTTTTGACAACATAGAAACAAGGCAGGGACGACGAGAGCTTGACAAACTCGCAGCAGTTTGATGTTCTGTTTTTACAAATAAAGTCCGTCTGAATGCTTTAAATTGTGTTTATGCTTAACATATGTTTTATTTAAAGGGCTATTTAGGTAGTCAACAAAGAAACATAAAGTACCTGACACATAAACCTGGGTAACAATCAGGAGTGATGAATGAGAAGTCCTTTTGATTCAGACAAACACTAAGCTAGCATTGTGTTAGCTAAACTCAGGACACTAATCTCATACAAATATGGATAAAAAATGTATATTTCTGATTGTAATATTGTTTATGGTCCTAACTTACATTTGGGGTACCTGTTTTAAGTCTCAGTGCTAAGCTAGGCTAAAACCTGGTTTATGCTTCTGCATTGAATCTACCACTTAGCCTATGTCGTAGGTTGTAGCCTGTAGCCTGACGTGCATCCCCTCAAAAATAGAAGTATGCATGGGAATGGTGCAGACTTCAAGCCCTGTGATTGGTCTGCTGGGTAGCATTGTATTCCCAGAACATCAGCTCTACATTATATCTCCTCCAATGTTTCCTCTTTTTTATTCTTTGCATAATTTTGGTATGATCAACTGCTGCTCATCATGTATTAGCTCCAACATCAACATAATACGCTTGGATGATATGCTGGGACTTTTAGTGTAGTCTTAGCACACAGCTTACATATAATAAGGTAAGAGATATCTTTCTTATCAATTTATTCTGAGCGAGGAAGTGTATTAGCATCTTTCCCAAAATGCCAAACAGTTATGGTTTGGCTGTTTGATCCTTGACTTTGACCTCAGCACTGATCTAAGTAGCCTGAGACATGCCCACCGTCTCCTCTGGCCCTGCTCCCCTCAGTAAAGTCCTTCTCCACAGGCTGACACTGCTGGCTCTGTTAAGATTAGATTTGAATTTATGAAGATTGCCTCACCTGGTGCGCTGCTGTAATCTATGCTGCCGTTGTAATTCACGTTTAGGCCCTCATTTCCAATGCAGTCAAGAAGAGCCATATTTCACAGTGACAATGTAATCACAGTTCCACATTAAAAAGTCATTATTGTTTAAAATCAGGGACCCTGACTGAGAAAACTCTGACTCTACCAGAGCTGTCTTTGTCATTCACACGCATGTTTACCCAGGAACAGAGGGCAGCATGATTTAAATGCACGCTTACAACCTTATTGATCACATGGGGGATTGAACACACACACACATGCACACACACACACAGAGTTATATCATTGACCAGTGGGTTCACTTATGCTTTTTGTGCTGATTAGCAGGTAATCTCTGTAACAAGCTTTGATCCCTGCAGATTAGCTGAAGGATAAGTACACAACATGTTTGTTCTGATAGCTTAGACACGCTATAATCCATCTTTACTCTGTGGACCAGTAGTCTTAATGTGCAGTTTTTCTTTCTGTAAGAAAACCCAGATTAGCCATAACGCTAGTGGCTAGGCTTTGTAGTTTATAAAGAACTGGATCCTGATAGGTTTTGTAGTATTTTGCAGCACTTGCTCCATAATGGTTCTTGTTTTCTGGTTTTTAACTCTCAACTGATTTTCCTCGCAACTCCTGAATGCCATTTCAAAAGGTGTTTCCGTCTTTTCATCTTGATTTCATTGCTTTGGTGTTGCATGACAGAGGGCAGGGGGAGTCATTTATTCACTATAAGCCTGAATAAGTCCTCAGGCGTAACATTTTACAGCTGAGTGCTCAGCGTACAGGACTAGCTTTGATCCTGACCCTGCAGGTCATTGTCCCTGACTCTCTTTCAGCAACAGAGTGAAATTAAAGAACAAAGAAATGCCAGGCGTTCTTGATACAATCTCATGTTTTAAATCATATTGAGGGGGGAGGTAACTTGAAGTTATTCCATTTCAATGCATGTAAGAGAAAACGTGCATTTATCCCTATAACTGGTATGCAAATTCAATCTGTCTACCGAGTCTGTGATTTTTCTGTTTCTTTTTTGTCCTACCTCACCCTGACCTTATCAGGATTCATTCATTGGTGAACCATTATTGACCTCCCTCTTTGCCCAGACTTTAATCAGCATGATTTCAGCAAGGATCAATATCTTCTTTTCATGTCTTACACTTTTCACATTTTTTTTCCTCAAATCAATACCATACGTGATGTGTCGTTCTGCTACCGGCTCCCTTTCCCCCGCGCTAATGCGAGACTAACACCAGCTCTATTCAGCTTTTACTTGTTCCTGTCAAAATGTCAAATACAAGAGGTCTAATCTCTGCTCTTTTTTTCCTGTTTCCTTACTAACAAAATATCCTGAACACAGGCCAAGGAGATTAAGATTGCTTTTAGAAGATTCATCTGAAATTACTCTTAATCCATATTTTTGTACAAAAGCATTTCTTCATTGAAAAACCTGCTGTATGAAGTCATCCCTCCAGGGCCTTTGATCTATGTAAATTGATTTAAACATAAAACCATATCTTCTGTATTACAGCTGTATTCTATCTATAAAATAAGAGCGCTGTGGTTTCTATGAAATGCATATCCAGCCTCAGATCAGTGGGGATTGCAGGGCCTTTGTTAGTGCTGAAGCTTTGTTTTCCTCCAGATTTATGATCGGTGTGGGTAGTTGGCAGGAGCTTGTGTGATTACTGCTTACACACTGATTTATACCTCACTTTTAATTATCTGAGGGGGCCTGCAGCTTGCTGATGCCAATACATCCCTTCTTTTGGGACCAGGAGGGGGGAAAAGAAGCCCTCTCTGGTTTCCACCTCACCCATTCTCTATGTGTCTGCGGTGCGGGACTTAAACAGTGATCCACTGCGCTCCTGGCTGAGTCCTCGTCCTCCCCTGAGCCGAGCAGATGGATGTTTCTGACATTCATACCCAGTGTGGGATCTGAGAGGAGGCTTTATGGAAATATGAAGCTGCTGTCCACTGGACATGTAACTCTAACTAACACTCCCTGACCGCCTATAAATTATATGGTTTTGAGAGCCACACAAATCACTTCCTTAAGCTTGGTTTCTCGAGTTACTCCCCACTTTTTCTATATTTTTTTTATGGATTCCTCTACTGTGAAATTACAGTGGGCAGCTCTCATTCCAGCATCAACCAGCAGATTTTCCCAACTCATTTAATATGCAGTTTTCAGACCTAGTGAGTTTAAAAATCTATTAGTCTGCTTTAATTCTGAAAGATAATTGGAAAGGAACGCAACAAGTGGCACGTAAAGTCATTTTAAACATCATTCCCATGATTCATTGCTTCTCTGTAGTGTAAATCCAGCACAAGACTCTGCTTGTACTTCAGAATAAAACAGAGGGGCCATTAAATCTTTTCGAAGGATGTGTATAATGAAGTTAGAATAAGAAAGAACAGACACTCATTTTGTAAAGGATGTATGGTTTTATAAAATACCTTCTGGATTAACCACATGGAAAGTAATAATTATGCAAACCACTATTATACTTCACACTTGTTATACTGAGACCCTTGAGCAAATTAAAGCGTCGTTAACACAGTGATTTAAGTTGAATAATTAATACAAGATATGTCCCTGGGTAACGCTTTAGTTATGGTAATTCTGCTATCTTCATTTTTAATACAATGTGAACCCTAGTGACATTTTTTCAGCAAACGTGCTTCACTAAGTTTTCAAATCTCAAACTTTATGATGTATGAGCTTGAAAGCAGAAGAATTACAAAACAAATGTGCAAAAAGAAGCCAGAGAGCTTTGTGTTTAGGACCGATTTCTAACCTCACATTTTAACTACAACAGACTGAATACAAAACATCATGCCAGCAGATTTTGAATGACATTTGTAGTAACAAATCCTGTATAATTGTGGTCATTATAATTGAACAGCCTGAATGCTGCTCACAGAGAGACATGTCCTGGATTTAAAAGGGGTTCATTTCGGAAACAGGACTGCTTTGTCTTTCCTAATTAATTTTAATGTCTGTCATTAAGCTGTCCCTCAGGGGAGGATCCAGTCCTGTGTGGACCTCATATCAGCAGCCAAGCTGACTCCACATTAATCCTCCTTTTGTCCCATAGACCTGCTATATTTCTGCCCCTTGGATTTAGGACACAAGAGTGGCAACAGTGAGGGGGCATCAATGAGTAAGAGTCAAAGATATTCAAAACAACCAAAAACAGATCATTCCTCCATATGCTTCTCTGCATGTTGTTCATCTGTGGGTATGCCACAGCACTTGATGACTGTCATTCTATCATTGGTAGATTCCAGCTGATGTTAGTTCACTTTTACTGATGAAAATAAGTAATGCAGTGAATTTCTAGTTAAAAACTTACAATAAAATAAAGAATTGACTCCACTTCTACTGGTAAAATATGATAGAAGAAGAGCTGCTTCATAATGAAATGCATTAAATCATCATCCTGGGATGCGCTGGGACACATCATCAGTGATGTCCATGAGGTCATCGGATGTTTCGGGCTTTTCAACATCATACACCCTCACTCAGGTGACCCAACCATCGGTTTATCGACCTTGTGGTCCTTGTGTCCCAGCAGCACTGGCCCACAGCTTACTCCTCCTGAGCCACAGCCACCTGGAGGCCCCAGTGATTCCAACTAGCATTTAGACCTTACACAGAGACGACCAGCAAAGTCTCAGCACCCCACTTCTTCTGTCTTCCGTCCTGCTCTCATGTCCTGCTCCACCAGCTCCTGGTACTTGGCCAGCATCTGTTTGTTTGCTTCTTCGATGCGATGTTAACACCACGTCTGGCCTTAAAGAAGTTGCCATGACATGGTCTGGGAACTTGAGCAGTCTCCTCAGATCGACTTGCAGCTCCCAATCTGACGCCGTGGTCAACATCCCAGCTACTAGTTTAACACATCACTCATGCAGATTTTGTCATTAATTATTGGACAAGAGATTTCAAAGCTGGCATTAAATTAAAGGATTATTTAAAGATAAGTAATTCCAGAATTCTGTATTTCTCTTAATCAATTTTAATCACTATCTGTGTCTCTCTGAGCCCTGGGGATGTGCAGATGTTCGCAGACAGAGTGAATCGAGGATCTTGCATGTTCACGCATATCATTCTAATTTTCCTCATACTGTCTATCCATCCTGCTTCTTATTCTTCTTCATGTTGTTTAATCTGTCCGTCTCTTTTTTCTACAATCCCCTTCAATTCTATTTCCAAATGTTACAGCTGAAAATCAATGGCGGGCATATCACCTGATTAGATCAGTGCACTGCACTCTGTTTTGTGAGCAGGTGTGGCATCCGAGGGGCTCCTCTGCAGCTTATCCACTTGGGGGGCTTGTAATGAGATTAGTGGAGCCTGCAGGACCACATGCAAGAGATTTGGTTATCTGATTTGTTAGAAAAGGACACTGTAACTTTATGGGGCATGTGTGTGTTGGCTCAAATGTGAAACGTGCAAATTCACAAATGACTCAAATTCAAAATGCATACAAAAGTTACATAGCTTGAAAAACACACTGCAAATAAAAAAACAGAATCTTTCTAAATGAAAGGAATGCAAACATTGTGTTGATACACTTGCACAATGTGCAAAATTAATAATTAACTGAAGTCTCTAGTTTTGCTGAAACTGGTCCATATGGTTTCTCTCTCTTTTGTCTTGATTCATTTTTCTAGAGAATACATTTTGCCAACATCCACTTCAAAGTAGCGCCCCCTACAGGCCTGGAGCACTTTGGTTTACATAATGAGCATTGCGTCAGGGGCTGACCACACAGTCAAGCTCAACCCACAGTACATCAGCTGATCCTATTGAAGCCCATATCGGCTGAAAGCTCAGACGGTTACCTTCAACATATTCAGTTGCCAAATGTCAAAACAGGCGTTCTACTTAAACTAGTTTTGCCTGCATAGCTGCTTCCTGCTTCCTCCGCAAACCACTTTGCAACCCGCCTTCACCCCAGCACCTCCTCTATATGCAGAGTCTTATTTTACCATGTCGTATGAATTATCCCTGGTGCCTGCTCTGTTCTGTATTCTGGGGGGTCTTTGCTGCTGCTCTCCCTGCCTTGGCTTTTTCATGTATGCACATAAAACGGAGGGGAGGTGTGCTCTCCCTGTTTCAGGTTTTTGGCATTCCATGTATGCATGTGGAAGGGCAGAGGACTCTCCGAACTGAGCCCCACAGACAAATATAACTTATTGCATACTGCAAAAATTCTCCTTGACAAGAGTGGTCCTGCCTGAACTGGATTCCTAGTGTTTTGTTTTTTTTATAAATTAGTTTCCTTGCCCAGTGTGTCTGTGTCTTTGCATCATTTATGTATTTTCAGTGCATTTGGTGTTAGCTTTTATTTATTTGTAGTATGGCTGGGTACAATTTGCACTTGTCTGGACTTTTGCATGTGTTTACAAATTTGCATTGCAACCTTTTTATCTAATAGAAACCTTTGGACGATTGCAGATCAGTTTACACTTGCACAAAAGACCGTAAGTAGCACCAATAATCACCACACTGAACTCCCTTCAACAAACCACAACCTAAACAGAATTTATTTGAGCCTGAGAGGATTTCACATCCTGGTTTCCCAGTTCCTTACTGTCTATGTCCTTTATGTAAGCCAAGGTGTGTGGTGAAGGTGGTACACATGTGGGGATCCATGGTGTCACATTGATGGATTAGTTCGTTCATTGCTAGCTCCAGCTATTAGGTCAGCGGCCCAGGAGACAGCAGCACGTCTTTGGTGAAATGCTGATGCTAGACTAACTTAGCGATTATAAGTCACTGCATCACTGCCAACAGAGCAGCACACCATCACCCAGCTGCTGTGAATAACACAAAGGTTTCCCTTCTGAGAGGAGGCCAACAGACCACAGAGAGCCAGGGTGCTTTATTCGGTCAAATCTGCCCTCTCTGAGGAAGTGTGTTCAAAGCCCATATCCTCTAAACACACGTCTTTCTTTATTTTTTTCTCTGCACACACACATTAAACTGCTCAGATCCTCTTTCAGAATAACACCGCTCCCCTCCTTCCCAGCAGCCCACTTTCATTTGTTCAGCAGTGAATTCTCGGGCTGTTAAACTGAAGGATTGACCGCGCTGCGTGTCAAGCTTTTATCTTTCGTCCTGATTCATTTTCAATTCCAGTATGAAAGAGAGGACAAAGAAGCATCTGGTGCCATTATTTTGTCTGAGACAAACTGATCTCTCTATGAAACGTATAGACATATCATCTTGTGTGAGTCATCCCATTGTTTCTCAAAGACATGGCAACATTTACTGTACTAAGAGAGATGATTGCAGTTGAATTTTATGGACTATTACAGTGAGAGCGATAGATCCGGTGACCACAAAGTAATGACATCCATCTACCCCACACGGACGAGTTTAACAACACAGAAATGTGATTACAGGAGGAAAACTGTTTATTCTGTCTTATTGCTGCCACAGAAACCACACAACATTGTTTTTCATAATAACCTTGTATTCAATAAAAGGACCATTTCAGCTAAGTAGCTTGTCTCCTTCAGTTTAGAGGACAGTTATCTTTGTCTGGCTATTTTGTTTTTGCTGTTTCCTGCCCTTTTTTATCGATTAAACTAAAATGATTTCCATTTGCCTTATTAAACATTTTATCTTGAGACATATCCATTGTAGCTAAGCATTAAATCAAGCAGCTCTTTGCTCCCATTGGTCCATACAAAGGCTCTAGACTTCAGCATGACTTTTTCTTCTTCCATAGCTTGGAAAATATCGTGGTTGAAACCACTCAGTATTTTATTATTCTAATAACATGATAACAAGAAGAGGGTTTCTTTCTCTGCATATTCAAAAGTCGCACCTAAAGCAGCAGCATGTTGAAGTCTCGACATGGTAACCACACAGTAGCTGGCGTACAACAAAAGGATGTGAATGGGGGGGGACTCCTGCCCGCTGTAGTAAAAGCCTCAGCCACAGGAAGTGCCACAGTCGCAGCATCGTAAAGATAAGAGGACAGGTGTTTTCTCTGCTCTCCAGCAGTGTGCCACTGTGTTAGCTTTTGTCTGACACACACGCCTGTGGATGGATGCTTTTTATGGTGCACGTCACAGAGAAATACACTTCTATTTCACCTGATTGCTGCTGTGTGCTGGGCAGTTATTGTGCTATTGTTATTGTTTCATTGGTGGAACTAATGGATCTGATAGGAGTGTATTTGCCAAGCCCCATACATTTGAATACAATGCTGGTATAAATTGGTTTATGTGGCTTGGATGTAGAGAGTCATGTGCTTAGTTTTCCCAATAACTCATAATTAACCACTTTTATTTTTGCCGAAAAAATCTTCATAAAAGTATTTTAGATTTTGCATTACGTGTGTAAAAATCTGACAACATTGCAAGTGCGAGACAATGCAAAACCATAGACTTTATAATGCATTGACGTAGCCTCAATCGCATCAACCATTGGTTTCTGAAGTGGAGTTTTGAAACCTATCCTATCCTTGCCAAAACCATCAGGGAGTTAACGACATGAAAACCTCACTGTACAATAATACCTCATTAAAAAGTCCATTACACTATTTATTGGGATATTCTAAAAATAAAAACAAATGAAGACTCTTTAAGGAGCTCGTGAAGTCCACCCATCCATGGTGAGTGAGATGCATTCTGCTTGCTTGAGGCTATGTGTAACTTAAGACTTGACTCCAGCGTGTTTACTTACCTTCTGAATCCTTTTGTTCTTGTGATATGAAATCGGCGATACCGTTACATCCTCAGAAATCTAAGGGTAGAATGTAACACTGATTTCTTAACAAAGTCATTAATGTACTACTGGTAAATTTCTTGTCCCATCTCATTTGTGTTTCTTATCTATATGAATATATTAAGCACTACATCGAGGGCGCTTGCTAAAACTTAAGTTATAACTGTTTGCAAGCTGGAGAGGAGCTAGATTCAGTCTCACAAAGCGGACACATTACACCAAAATGTGACCATAGACTATAAAACATGGACAGAATGACAGTCTTGAGTGAAGCCAGAACTTCTAGAGCTCCCCCTGGTGACAGAGTGAAGTATAGATCATAGAGTCAGCCTCCATTGTTAAAACAGATGGAACATGGGTCGAACTAGAAAATTAAAATACAAATTAATTCGATTTGTCTCAGTCACGCTGTCTGTCATAGCACATAGTTCGTATCATGCTGATGTATGTAAAGGTGTTCATTTTTCAGAGCAGTTTAGTTATTCGATGTTACATTCATGATTGATTGACATTTGTATTTACAAACGTGGCTCTAGCAGTGTTCTCTCCTGGATTAGCAGAGTAGAGGAGGAGCCAAACAGTAACACAAGAGTCATGAACTTTCCATCACAGTGAGTGTCCACTGTATATCAACACAAGAATACTGTGTGTTAAATGTGTGTTATGTGTGTTAACAGAGGGGGTTTGATGTCAGTCTCATGGCTCCACCATACAGATTGCTTGTGTGGATGCCTTGGCTCCACCAGCGTAATACATCAGCCCCTATTGCGCTGGCCTCACATCTCACAGTGGGAGGAGATGGAGGTGTGTTGTCAATGGATGTGACCTACAGAGGTCTTCATCAGAGGCGTCGTCAGCAGTGGCTTTCACATATTGAGTTACTAGTTGAGTGGGAGGATTATATCCCTTGAAGTTCAAGCCAATTGGTTCAAAAAGTCAGGAGTGATACTTTGTCGATAGAAGGGGAGAGAGAGAGGGGGGGAGCGGAAGAGGGGAAAGGTGGTTAAAGGGAGAACAAAAAAGAAAGGAAGAAAGAAAGAAAGGGAGAATGAAAAAATAGACATTGAACCCACCACAAAAAAGTCAAGGTTGACCCACAAAGGCCACACCTGATGCACATGAATTAACATGTCCATGGTTGAATTTTGGATGTGAGAAAGACATTCACACTCCTTGAAAAGAAGACTCGTCTGCCCCCTTCAGGCCTGGAAAATCACTTAGAAATGTAAAGCAGCCAGTGTGATGTACAGTAAATGATCAGACTCTGAATGTCAGGAAATCCAATTAACCCACAGGTGTGGCAGGTGCAGTGCTGGGTGTATCTCAGTGGGTGCTCTTTTTTCTTTCCTCTTGTCTTCTTTCTTCTTTCCTCTGAGGCCCTGAAGGAGGGAGTCTAACTGAACTCACCAGGTTACTTATTTGCAATTAGATTTGTTTTATTTGCCCCATTTCTCCCCAACAGCATCCATAGCTGCTGCTGCTGCTGCTGCTGGAGCCAATTACTCTCTCAGTAAAAAAAAAAAAAAGAAGAAGAAGAAGTGCAAAAAAGAGATCTGGTTCTGTGCGTGTGTATGTGTATGCGCGTGTGGCAGTGCATCCACAATTTGTGCCAACTCCCATCCTGGGGCCGGGATTCTCTGGGGGACTTCCAGGAAATTACACCTTGCTCTCATATCATTCCATCTTCCCCCAGCCTGTTGAGCTCCCCACTTCCTCACCCACTCCCTCCCCCAACACACACTCACACACCCGCCTACTGCCACTGACACAGTTACTCCTCCGCTATATGGCACCAAATGTTACAGAGGCCCAGTTTTTGAAAAGCCATTTCATTTTTCACTCTTGTCTGGGACTTGCGGTAATGGGCTCCTCTCAGTCCACAAGGCTCCATCAGTAAAACACATTCAGCACTGTACTCGCCGGCCCTCTGTGACCTCAGACAGTGGATGCAATTATGACAGGACTAATGCCCCACTGAACTGCACTGCCAGACTGCTTTTAGCCAAGCAGAGCACAGCGCTGTGCTGAATACACAGCATGGAGGTTTCCCTTTTTTTTTTTTAACCCTTCCTGGATTGACATTTACACAGAATGATTGAAAGCCAGGAGGTGAAAATGAAAAATGAATGGCTGTCAAATCTGAAATTCAACCTCAATGAAGACATAGAGACACCATACTGTATTACCAAGATTTCTTAAAAGCATGGTGAAAAGAATCAAATATACCTGTTCTTTTGTTTGTGGCCTCCTTCAAAACTAGAGCACTCAGGATCATACAAAGACCACTTAAACCTTTACAACAGGGTCACATAGGATCTGACAGTAAGCCCAGTAAGATTACATGCAGTACAGTTGGTGGAATGAACGGATCAGAAAGAAAAACTTACAGTAGATTGCTCTCCACTGAGGGTCTCACTAAGCGCAGGTCGTACAGAGGTTTCCTTCCTGCTAGGTCCATTCTCCTCTGACAAGAAGTTAATCAGGCAGGAGGCATGATAAAGCCACATATATTGGCAGGTGAGCAGGAAGTGACTTGAAAGATGAATGCAGGGTTTTTGTGATTACCCCCTGTCATGCACCAACGCAGCCAGGCCAAGAATAAATCAAAGGAGATATGCTGGAAAGTGTGGACAAGTTGTTTCTCTGCCAAGAAATCTTGAAAGGTACAGTTAGACCTTTCAATGTACGGCTTTTGAAGGTAATTGAAAAAGAGGTTTTCCACACAAGACTCCCTTCTAGTATCTGATTTACGATTGGCTTCTTCAACAAACAGAAAACTCCTACTGTGGGTTTTTACCTGAAGCAGCATGAATCCATGGCTGGTCCAATAGTCTGGACTTTAATGTCTCAAGATGATGAATGTTAGTGACCCTGACTTTTACTCTAATGCTAGGTTGACATTTTTAGTTAAATGTCATTGTCAGGGTTGTCATGATACCTGGTAAAGAAATACATGTCCCACTCAGGTTAAATTGTAATCACATTGGTGCTCCACTGCTTTTTCTTTTAATGTCACCATGGGGTCGGAATTGATATTAAGGCATTTTTTAAGACCAAATACCAGCCAAGCTCATCACATTTCCTCAAGCTTAAAAACATAACCCAAAATATAACTTTAAAAAATAACTAACTAATAAACTAAACTGATGAATGCGTAAATGGCTAAACAACAGGAACATAGCATTGTTTCAGAACTTGTTTAGATGCCGACACTAGAACTTAGCTAAAAGTGTCACATTGAACAAGACTAGGACAAATACAGCACTTTTATTTTCTTTGAAGGGGTTCATTTTGCAGGACTTTGGCAAAACACCTTGGTAAGATCTATGCCTTTGTATTAGGGAGGGATTTGTTACCCTTTTAACATTGAGATTCTAACATGGTGCTGTAACAAATCTCGGCCGTCTCTCAGACTTTAACATTAATGCCATAATATTGGTGCCCCAGTGTAGGAATTTAAATTGTGTTGCAGTGTTGTGGAAGCACAAAAGGCACAACATGTAAACTAATAGCAAGAGCCTCACGAGACCACACTCTCAGACCCCCCCCCCCACACACACACACACACACACACTGGGCAGTTTCATGAGCTGGTTTGGATTCATTAATTCATTCAGATTCATTTTAGTACACGTAACACTGCAATATATTTGTTAACAATACTACAAACACAATGAACATGGGTCAAAACCAATTCTTAGGTGAACTTTAGAAGAAATTCACTCATGTAGATCTGTTTGGGACCACAACTTTATTTTTTTTGTGACAATAAATGGGAAGCAGGAAAGGCCTGTCTTGTTAGAAAAATCATCTCAAGTTTAAAAGACACTGAAGTTCATGTTTAGTTTTTGTATCTGAGTCTAAGCCTCTCTGCAGATTTCATAATTCTATATAAAGTAAGTCTAGGCTGGTCCTCTGTTGGCTTTGTCACTTTCCTTCATGGGTGTAATCCTCCCCTCATGATACGGCAGCCAAGCACTGAAACATTACCAGAAAGCAGTATGTGGCGGGGATACATCCTCCAGTAATAAAACCAATATTGTGAGATAATTATCATGGATTTTACAATATGCCCACTGCATTTCTCCTGGAGGGGAAACCGTCAGGCGTTCGCAGATGAATTTTTGCTTTTTATTAGCGCTCAGTAAAACACTGCCTTACTATCTTAGATGTAATACAATAGCCCTGCTTTATAGTCATAGGAACCTGCAATAAAAAAATAAATGCATCACTGGTTGCATACTAATGTAATGTGCGACATGATGCACATTACACAGGAATGCACGTTGTTTGCTGTTAGATGTTTTGTTTTATATGTGAGATATAACTAACATCCAGATGAGAGGTGTAGATGCTGACATCATTTTTCACCCCCTAAGGAACAAAAATGTTTAAAGACATAGTGACAGTTCCTAATCACATTTCAAAAATGTAACAGTGTTGTAACAAAAACTGTTTTCACATGAGGATTTTCTAAAACTAGAAAGTTAACCCAACTAAAGAAAGCATTGTCCTTCCATATAGAGCAGAACTCTTCAGACAGTCTTTTTTTCTGCACACAAAGCATTTTTTCAAAGTTTTATCTTCAAACTATGCTGCTCTTTGACTTTTGATTGACGTCTGAACTTAATAAAATATGTATAACTGTTATTCTTGAAGACACTGGCATGTTTGTTTTGTTGTTGTGTGACTTGGGAAAGAAAGGGGTGATGGGAGTGCAGAGCGGATTGACATGCCAAGGTTCCTGTGCTGCATCAGAACTGACTTAAGCATCATGGGAGTGGCTCACCTTAATGAAAAATCTATCCCAAAAAATACATGTTAAATCCAACCCTGGGCAGTTGTGGCTTCATAGTTCAACCTTAATATCGACACAAATCCAGTGCCAGCCGTTTCCAGCCTGCCTCAGTTTGATTTAATGCTTGATTTTCTGCAGTTTTAGTACATTTTCCCTCCGTATTGTATAACAGAAAAGCAGCAGTACATCCTAACACATACCGAAGCAGCAAGTTAGTTTCTCTGACTGCCTCTTTGCAGCCTGTCAGAATGAGCCATGGCCGAGCAGGTGGGATTGTCCCACCTCAGAGATGTATGCATCAGGAGGCTGTAAATCCATTTGTTTACACCTCCTGTTTCCCGCCAAACAAACTACTAGATTTCCCATGAGAGTACCCGGCCCCCACACAGCGTCCTCAGTGGACATGCTTTATGGGCATCAGAGCCAGATGAAAACAGTTAAAACACCATTTTTAAAAAGGTGTGTTTGTGCGTGGAGGAGAGAAGAGCTTAGATTCAGCTCAATTATCAGCACAAAACCAGAGGGGTGCTATAAATCGGCATACTGATCGCGTCTGTCACTCTTTAAACGAACACATAGATTCAAGCAATTGTGCTCAGATTTTATTTTAATCCATCTCCTAATCCATGCATCAAAACCTACAACACAAAGGCTGGAGGAGGCGGGGCTTTAAGGTGGAACATTTTTCCCACTGTTATCCAGATCTGAATCATCATACACCACAATGTGTAATACCATGGGCCTTCCAAGTATCATGACAGAATTAATGTCTCTTATTGAGGTATATTAGCAGTGCCAGTACCAGCCTCCCTGCAGGTTAACAATCATAGGCCTGTGGTGGTTTTGCTCTAGTCAAGTGTCAGTTTAACCAGAGACAGCTTACATACAATTTTATTTCTACTTTCTAGATCAAAATACTGAAAAACTACAAGATATCATCTGTCATCTGTGGGTGTTTACATCCAGGTAGTAGAGCAGTATAGCATTATGGCTGTAGGAGTGGGTGCAACATGAGACCGGCATTTTGGGTCTGTAATAATAAATACATTTAATAATTTGTTGCACTGACTAGTAATTCTGTTGCCATCTTATGAGGTGGACAACGTCTAACTGTTTCATCTAACATCTCTTATCAGGTGTATTTTTGCTTTTTGTTTTATATAATGTTGATGACAGGGTACATTATAATTAATTGAATGCATGTCTGCATTAATATTATATTCATTTCATATATGGTAAATATTTTTCCTGTTCAGGCTCATTTTATAAACTCTCTGCATGCTCTGACATTTTCAGCTTTATCTTGCTTAACAAACACAAAAAAAATGTCTTCCATAATACTCAGGTTCTGTTTGGTACTCTGAATTTTCAGCTCAAGCTTTGCATTTATTTTTTTCCTAACCTGATTTGAGATGGTGAAATATGTAACCTAATCTAGTCGAAACCTTGTGCATGTGTGTGTGTGTGTGAGTGTGAACCCTAATATTTGAGTTTTATGTCTCGATGCCAGAATGTTTTATTAACGTGGTGCCTCACAGACGAGTTGACATATTTCACTGGTGAAGGACGCGACCCTGGTTGTTTATTTCCCATGATGAAATTGTCCAGAGGTTGATGACTCTGTAAATAAACAGTTCATGGAGTAATAAAGGTATTGGCTTTTGGTGACCAATGTAATTATTATTGTTGTGTAAGCATCCCAGGGCAGATGTGGCTGTTTAAGTGTAAGACTCTATTGTAGCAGTTCAAAGAGACTTAAAGACACTGCCTGCATGCATGAACAGACATAAGGGACACTGTCTGTTTGACTCAGGGTGTCATTTTTTCTTATTAAAAATCCCATTTTTAATTAAGTGAGCAGCACCCAACCACCCACCCCACCACTTTCACTGTGTCATTTATTGTGTCTTATTAAATTCTCTAAACAGCTTCCAATTCAGCTGCCAAACTGAAAACAAATAAATAGAAATAAATACAAAAAATGCTGAATTGTTTTTTTTTATGGAAGCCTTAAGCGACATGCTTGAATACGACTTATTAATTCTTTTCCCGTGATGATGAGCTTACAAGTTGTTTTCTTATGATCTCAACTCAATGTCAGCTGAAAAGAAACTTGTATCTCCAGGGCAGCAAAGTAGCAGAAATCAGCATGTTATCACAGGAATACAGAGGTACTATAGAATGTCTGGATGCATGCACACTTGGGGCTTTTGTAGATTTTAAAGAATGAACAAGTTATCATTATAAGCAGTTGGAACAATATGTAAATATATCATTGTAAAATTGAGCTTGAGTGTGAAATCCAAGTGGCAATCTCCTGTGGTGACAGATGAAGCCAATGCGAGAGTGCAAAAAACTGCAGTTCCTGGAGTGTCCACTCAAGGCTTGCTCAAAAAGTCAAGGCTTCCCATTAGGTCCCATGTTAAAATGCAGAAATAAGCATGTTTAACAGCCTTGTCAAAAGAAAAGATTTCCAGTATGTAGCTAATTTGTTTATTCGTACAGACTATAGGGGGATTATATATTTTTATAACCTATCTGTTGATTGCTTGTTGGCACGTTGTAGCTGTTTGCCAGGAGGCCTAAAGACTGCCTCACATCCACCTTTCAACACATCCGACATGGCGCCCATCACTGTTTGGCTTCTAAACTTCTATCCATAAACCAATGGTAACGTCACAGGGACTGTGTCAAGTCTGTGGTTAAATTGTGCGCCCCTTGTCTGTCTCTCTCTTATTCTGTGAAGCACTTTGGGCTGCATGTTTTTATGTATGAAAGGTGCTATATAAATAAAGTTGAGTTGAGTTGAGAGGCACATGATGAGGTCAGACCCTTAACTACATGTCATTGCTTTCTCCCTCTTAACCCTTTCTGACCCTGTCCACTGTTCCATCCTCTCAATAAAGATATGGAAAGCCCAAAAAGTAATCTTTAAAAAAAAGAAACATTAGGAAAAGATTTCTTGATTTTATTTTGTTTTGAGCTTTTGAATAGTTTAGACTGCCTCCACTTTAACTCAGGCCTTTATTCTTGTTAAGCTCTCTTCACTGGGGGGAGGGGGGAGGGAACAGCTTTACAGATACATGCCTATACAGGGTTGACACAAATATTAGTAAAAACTAATTTCAAATTTAAGTTGTCTACCTACAAAACATTCACTGTCTTTGTACCTTCAAATTCCTGATCCTTATCCTTTGGCTTTTTATCCCATTGGGCTTTTTTCTGGTACGACTTAGTCCATACCACACACTCATACTGACCTCCTCCAAGACTGACAAACATCCTGTCTCGCTTCAAAATCCTTGTTGTGCATGGAAGGAACACATCTCTGGGGGTTCATGAACCCAATTACACTCAATAAGCAGCCCTGGTCATACAGGATTTAATCTAATTTGGGGACAATTAATGGCCATCATGTGGCAGGAGCTGTCTGTTAACACCAGAACAGCTGTAACCCAGGCGACAGCACAGAAACAGGAAGTCTGGAAACTGCTTTAATACCATTCATCAGAGGTTTTCTTCTTATGCCTCCTTAGATTAAGAAGATCTATTTTTTTTTAATTACCTCATCATGCTGGTATCATTATCTGAAAAAGCTTCATCATGCAGGGTTCAAAAGTACAAAAGTGCTGTAAAATATGAACTCCCTTAAGGTGCAGATGTAGGGAAATAAGTATCTTATTGAATAGTAATCTTATTGTGAGCCATAAGATGTAGTTTTTTAACCTGGCTACCTCACCATGCTTTGTCAGCACAATTTACTGCCTATAGATCCACCGTACGGACAATCCATAAAACCCTCCCTTCCTCACGCCCACGCAGCTGTTACAAACTGTGTTGCGGAGGGAGAAATTAAAGGGCCAAGCAAACAGGGATCTATAAACATATTATGCTCTGTTGTTAATGGAAATGTCATCAGCAGAAATCTCACAGCTCTATTGAGCGATGAGCCAATTTTCCCTGACTCTCGCCGAAGCACTCGCATGTAAAATGGCTGGAAATTCCCAGGATTAAGTGTGTACAGTAGCACCCAAAAACAAAACGACCAAATTTTCCATGCAATTAAATTTAAAAGCCTCTTATCCTGGTTTAGAATGGACCATAATAAAAAGAGAGAGTAGAAGTGGAGAGCGTCTCTTGGACGGTGAATAATGCCACATAAACATTTACTGTGTGTGGCCAGTCCCTGCTGGTCGCCGCTCTTCTCTGCCCTCCTGTAATCATCCCCTCCTGCCTATTGAGTTATCATAAAGTGAGGTGTGTGTGTGTTTGACTGTGTGTGTGTTTGTGTCTGAGGTCTGCATCAGTGCTTGATTGAGCATGACACTGACTGTCGCTTCCTCCTGAGGCAGCGGCCTCACACAGTCATGGTCAAGTCCGAGGGTCACTAAATGATGAGAGAACACTGAAGCTTTAATTTGATCAGAGGCATGCCTTTGAGCTTGTGTGATGTTTTTATGATATGAAGTCATGCAGGAGGAACAGAACAAATTAAAGTTTACTCAGCATTACAGTAAAACGCAGGAGTTATCACAGTGCTGTTTTCCCCTGATAGTTTTGGTTGACTAGATTATACTACTTTAATCAACACAAATATCCAACTGTTAACTGGCGTATAACACAAGTGGAGGTGAAATGGTTCTTGCTTAGTGTGTCCTTTCATCAGATTACCAACATGCAAACATGTTCCTGGAATGTTCTCCAATCAAAGTCAATAAAAGACACAAAATAAATATTAACAGAAAAACATTTTTAAAGTAAAAGCAACATGAAGTAAAGTTGTTTTGAGGTAAATGCCAAGATTGCCAAGCATTCTACCAAACTCAAACATTCCTGTAATATTTCCCATGTTAGATTTAAGTGCAAGCTTAAATCTCATGACCTCGCTCACAAGACATGACAAAAATGGACATACACGGTCATTTTGAACGATGAAAAGGGTTTATCTACAGAAGACAGTCTAAATAACTCACTAATACAAAGGTAATGAGGTGTGTGCGTCAGTAAATCAGTGCGTTGGTGTGTCGTTTGTTGGGTGAGTGGAATAATGTGTGGAGGATGTTGGATGGTGAAAACATAGACAACCAGGGCTGAGATCTCAGATGAGAATGATGAGAGAGAAATGAAGGGTTGCCTGTTCCGATTATACGCCTGGGAGGCTGGCCAGGCACTCCAAGTGGTGGCCAAACTCCGCCCACCATCGACCTGCAGGAACCATAGACTGTATAAAAAATGGACGTAGTATCCATGACGTCACCCATCTGTTCCTGAGCGCTGTTTTGTAGCCAATCGTCGGTGGGAGCCATATTGGAAATGCTGCACTCATCCAAGCCAACAGCTGTGTTCCCACCTGTCAATCAAGTCAGTCATGTCCTTATTTGGGCAAAAACTCATAATCTTAATATCTTCTGAACTGTCGCATTGGAAAAAAAATTCACCCTCAGTTCAGTGTGTGCTGATAGAGAAATTAGCGACGTAGACGGAAGCCGTTTTAGAAGCTGTTTATTAATGCTGCAAAGATTGTCTTCTTTGAATTGGTGTGTATGTAGTTTCTGATGTTTCTGCAGCCAGCCTCAAGCGGATTCTCGATGAACTGCAGTGTGTAACACTTCCGCATGGGCTTCATATTTTGAGACCGGAGGTTGCCACTTGGCAGGAACACAAACACAGAAAACCGAAACAACAGCAGGCCCCCACTTGAGTGGGCAGGCCGTCACAGAGCACCCTATGAACCCCTCAGAGGACGAGGCAAAGGAGTGACTTTCAACTTAAAACATGTCAAGTGTTGCCAGCAGTGAGTGACTAAGGACTGACAACCCAAAGTTCCCTTGTTGTGCGTTGCCATTTCACCAAGTCTGTCCGCCAAAGTTCTTGGACTGCATTTGGTGTGCTGTGTTTTTGCTTCTTTAGCTCTGCACACAATCCATTCTCCTGCATTCATCCAATGCACAGGAAGGCTGAACATACACTGCAAGTTGAAGCTGATTCTGACATGGCTGTTAAGTTGCGTCTTATAAAATTGTTTACCGTGCAGTGTACAGTACACAGAGGCATGAGGGCCCCATCAGCTGCTCCCAACTGGATGGGTGAATTTCTGGCGTGTTAGAACTTTTGGTCTGCAGACAGCATACTCTTGCACAGTGAAAGCAGAGCCATGAGCCGATTCCACGACATCTGGGCTTTTAGTCCTGATTCAGCTTGCACTAAAGCGAAGAAACACAGTTGCACAGTGTATGCCAAACACAAGTGGGCGATACTATTGAGCAATGCAAGCAAAAACAGTGTGTTTACACACTCTCTATGCACACAGGTAGAGTGCAAGCTCTGCTCAATGTGATTGCTCAATAATAAATATATCAGTTGACCATTTCATCAGATATGTTTGCATTCACCTGTTTTCAGTGGCATTTCTCTGTATTCTACCTGGATGGAAACATACCACACAAACATATGAAATGCTATCGTCACATTTTCCACATCCTTTTCAGTCTTTTGAGCTTTGACTGCCAATCTTCTTCTGCATTGGTTTGATAGCATTTAATTCATTCATTGCACAAACTCTTTAGACCTGCAGGTTGGTAGAAACATATTTCTTTTAGCTTGATAGGCTGTAACAAATTTATTGCATATTTGCGTCACCCAAGTTATGGCGAATAACTGGATGCCCATAGCACAATATTTCAGTGTCATGATGACAAAAGACAAAAGAGACAACAAGAAAAGATGATGGAAAAGGGAATAATAATGGTTTCCATCGTTATAATTTTATATTTCCATCACCTGTTTGTTCCATTAACTCTCTATCAATAAAAGTGAGAAAGCACCTGAAGCAATCATTACACTTTTTGACTGATACTTTGGAAGTTTGCTGATTTTCTGTTTGCCAGTAAACATAAACTTTAGAAATACTATCACAAGGTCTTCTGCACCAGTTATCTAAGACCACATTTCATTACAGACCTGAACAAAACTTTTAAGAACAAGCTATTATGCAGCCAAACTATCTGTGAATCATCTCACCCTCCTTTGTAATGACTGCATTATAGTGATATGCAGCTATCAAAATTTACAACATGGATTAAGGCCTAATTGAAAAGGCAAACCCAGAACACCTGTGTATCAAGAAACCAACAGAAAAAGAAAGTTCTATCACTTAAAGCAATTATTATGAAAATAAGTGGTATAATAAAAAGTTATGATTGTTACAGCGCTTAATTCTTACTAATAAGCAATAAACACAAAACTGAGGCTTGAAGGAGTGTCATTAGTTTTGCTGGTATTTAGTCATAAAATGAAGTGTTTGGCAAATTAAAATCTGAGCCTGGGGACGGCAGCATGGGAAAAGGTTATCATTCAGAGGGGAATCTGAATGGTAGCACAAAATAGCTACAAGGAGTTTTTTCTAGGCATCAATGTTTCCATCAGTGATGCTAGAGGACGCATCAGAGGATCACCAGAATCAGTCCGATTCATCCCCTTAGGGTCATAAATGTTTGTTTATGGAAATCAATTTAGTATTTGAGATATTCAACTCTTGACAAAAGGTGGAGGACTGTCCAATGGGCAGGTGTGGCCACATGCCCTAAGCCACAGCACTTTGAATAGGAGAAATGTGCTCCTTTTACCTTAAACATCTTCTAAAGGTTTATGGTTTTGTTGAAAGTGTTACAGGCCTGGAGCATGATTAGCCAGAGAACAGATGACATCTCCCGTATTTTGGGCGTGGCAGGGAGAGGAGGAATATGTTGTGTTGTGCAGGCTATTCTACCTCTATAAAACTCAAGATGTCTTTTATTTCTCCCCCTTTTTTTTACATAAACTATCTACATCACAACCCAGTGGGGTCCTTGTATTTCTTTTCTTTTTTTCGCCTTTATTGGATAGGAAACCTGGAGAGAGACGGGACATGTGGGGAGTAGAGAGTGGGGGAAGACATGCAGTAAATGGTAGAGGCCTGGAGTCGAACCTGCAACCACTGCAACAAGGTCTGTATATGAGACGCACACTTAGACCGCTACACCAACAGCTCCCTGGAGTCCTTGCATTTAAGTGCTGAAACTACTTAGAATTTGCAGCATATGGATATAAACATGTGTTTTTGAGTCAGATAGAGGTGTTATACTCAATGAATATTGCTGTAAACCTTACTGCAACCTAAAAATAACATACAGTTATCACTGCTTCCAGCATCTACTTCCCCTGTATCTTTAACTCTGTTATTACGCCTGATTACTTACTTGCCGTTGGTGTGATACGCGTAAACAAAATAAACATAATGACCAAACACTGAACTCTCTACAATAACCGAGAATCCTTCTTATATAACCACACTTTCACATCATGATAGCCCTTTTTTCAGCCAAAGAGCTACTTAAAGGTCCAGCTCCTTGTGTGGAAGAGCTAAAGGGAAAGTATGTTACACTGTTATCATTTTCAAAACTCTGCAGAAAGCAATATTCAATCTTTACAGTTTCTAATCCAACCAAACATTTACCTCTTTACATTTAAATTTGTGAAAACAACAAAAGAACGGCTGTAATCTTCTTCAGAAATCCAACACTTGTTATTAGCAGAGAAACGTTCATCCAGAAATATTGAAAGCCCCGTGAAGACGATCTCTGACTGCTTCTGATGTAAAGTAAGACAGCTTAAATCTGTTGTAGGATCATTTTAATCTCACCACCTTTATAGAAATAATACACACAGCAACTATTCCAACTCGACAAGTGAGACCATTTATTTATGGTTGTTAGACATAACAAGCAGGAATCACTTGGATGTCAAGACATTGATCCATCTATCCATCCATCCATCCATTACATACTGCTTATCCGAGCCTATCAGAACTGTCACTGGAGAGCGACAGGTACACCCTGGACAGGTCATCAGTCAATCACAGGTATGACTTATAGACAAACAATCAGACACGCTCACTCATATGGGCAATTTAGCATCACCAATTAACCTCAGAGGGATGTCTTTGGAATGTTGGAGGAACCCAGGGATGTTCAGGGAGAGCATGTCACTCTACACAGAAAGGCCCCAGCCAGGGATCAAACCAGGAACCCTCTTGCTGTGAGGCAACAGCACTTACCACTGCACCACAGGGGTTAAATCAAAACATTGATGATGACTTAAAAAACAACAATTTCAAGAATTAGCCTTGATGTGGATTCCAAATGCTGCATTCCAGTTGCATCAGACAGCAGCGGAAATACATGAAAAACATCTCAGTGTCATAAACATGAGCTGCTTTTCAATAGTTACACATATTCATGTGTAGTGCTTCTGCTGTGATGTGTTGTGTGTGCTCTGTGTTTCTTCATGGCTCAATTTAGACTCCTAGTGGAGGAACGTGAAAACTGTTCATGTGGCTACAGTCTGCTGTTTCACTCCTCTCTCCTAAAAATTCACCTTTAGACACTCATGTGTGTCCTGGAGTGCTCATGCTGACTCTTTGTCTTTGGCTCGTACTGGAAAAATCGCCGGCCTCTGTTGTTGTTGCTGTTGTTGTTATGAAGGCCTCCCAGATCTCATCATTACTGTTTCACTCCGACAGCCTGAAGGGCAGACAGCAGCCAAATGCGACTGCTTTGATGGAGTGACCTACACCTGTATGATTATGCAGAAAGAGGAGCATCATGGGAGAACGAAAATGATGAAATGATGAGCTGTAACGAGGCCAACGAGGCTGCTGGTGTCTTGTTAACACTTGAGCCTAACTGACAGGTGGCATGAGGCCTTTTTGGAATTTATTGCAGACATTAACCCGGTGACATCATCTGCAATGAGAGAGACCCTTGATACCAGTCGGCATGGCAACCTTCTGTGAGTTTGTGCTGCGTGGACAGGACATTACCATCCAGACATCTAAGTGTTGGTTCACTGTTAGCGACTGTTTTCCCTCTTTTTCTTGTATAATTTAGCTCCCATAATTTTTATTTTCAGTGAGCATCATGATATCCATGTAAGAATGAGGCAGCAGCTAAGAGTATCACTATTCCCGTCTCACTCCCTGACACTGTGTCTCATAAGCATTTAAAAGAACTGAGACAAAAGCAGGAATACAAGGAAGAAGAATAGAAAGAGAGCTTTGCAGAGAAGCATCCAGATAAATGTGACAGATCTGGGAGTATGAGAGGACGCGTGGGAGTAGTTGATAGAAGCAGCGAGATCTGAGTGGCTGTCATGAGTGACTTACAGGTTTGTAATTGTCATGGACGTTTCAATTTAACAGAGAGAAGTAGATTCTGCTCTCTGACACTTCCTGTAATCTCTCAGTTACCCTCCCACACAGAGGAATCACACCCTGAGTCTGTTTGGCCCTGGACTCTCAGGATGAACTAGGAGTGCCATGTAGGTCTGAATGGATTTGTAGAATCGCTTAGTCCTCTCAGGTGATTACATTCTACCTTTTTATGTTACCACTGACCCTGAGATAGCTGTCATGCATATAGACAGGAGCACTGCAGCTGTCTTATGTGCCGTAATATAAGATCATAAAACATATTCACTGAGGTACTGTTGTTTGATACATAAGAGGTACATTGTATCTTATACGAAATTTGAAATTTTATGTTAGTTTCTACATCCATAAGCTACCTGTCTAATAATGTGTAGGCCCCTGTCTTGTCAGGACAGGGCCAGAACAGCCCTAACCTAATGAAACATGGACTCAACTAGACCTCTAAAGGTGCGCTGCAGTATCTGGCACCAGGACTTCAGCTGCAGATTTTTTAAGCCCCGAGAGTCCCGAGGTTGGGCCTCTATGGACTGGTCTCGGTGGTCCAACACATCCCACAGAACCAGCAGTACTTTTTCAGCAGTTTGAGCTCCACTAGCTAATCTGTTGAATCTGACCACATGGGGCAAGCTTCAGTCCCTACACACAAAGGTGTTGGGAATTATGTGGCGGATTTGAAGTGTTCATGCTGGAGTTACCCAAAGCTTTATGTATGTTAGACTTCGTATAAAGTCAACATGTACATAAAAAGAAGGTTAATAGACAAATTGTAATTTTTCTGTATCAAAACAAGAAAATCACAACAAGTCCACCACAAATTAGACATTTTTTGGGTTAATGTGTAAAATATAGAAATATAAACTTTGAGGATATGGTCGCTTTAAAATATACATATATACAATACAATATACTATACTTATAGCGCACGTCCTACATACAGTGACTATACTCTTCGTCACAGCAGTCGCAGGTTCGACTCCCACCATTGACCGTTCAATGCATGTTTTCCCCCACTCTCTGCTCCCCGCATTTCTTGTCTCTCTCTAGCTGTCTTATCAATTAAAGACAAAAATGCCCAAACATATGACTCAAAAATACTTCTACAAAATTTAACATTTTGCATAATGTGCACCACAGTGCTTTCCAGCTTTTAACAGCAAGAGAGCTGCACAGGATAATCACTGTGGGGTTAATAGTCTAAACATAGTATTTGTCATTTAATACCTTCAACATTCAAAAAATAATAATGACAGATTTTGGTTATTTTGTGGTAAACAAGTCATGGATGCCTTTTTGTTCAGTCATAGATAAAATATCAATATCTTGGTTTATTACTGCTGCAGCTGGCAAAGTAGTTTTTTTTTATTTAAAATATTTGAAAGAATGCATAACCATGTTTCCAGTAAGTTATTTGTTGTATCACATTGTGTTCCTGCTTTACTGTCTTCTTGTTTCTATGTTTTCCTCTGTTCACGTTACTCTAGTTAGTCCTGCTCCTCTACTCTCTTGGCAGCACACAAAAGAGGCCCACTCTGCCCCTTTTTGTTACTTCTCTCTATTTGATAGCAGATGCTGTCGTTTCACTGAAAAATATAGACACTGCATATCAGGCATATGCACAAGTATAGAAAAGTAAATCATAATTTATCCTTATAGTATGAAAACAAGTTCATTGATTTCCTGTTGCATCGTTTCCTGTTCCTTGTGCTTTTTTTTTTTCGCAGATATTATTTTAAAAGTATCTTATTGTACCAGGAACCTTTCTCAAAACACTGAGAGACATATTGCTTCCCTCTTTTCATCGGGTTTTTATTTTTGAAAGCAGTATGAGGAGTAGTTCAGGATGTTTGCCTTCTATAAATCTTCCACTAGGGGGTGCAAGAGTGGAGCAAAAGACCACGAGCCCAGCAGAGGTGCTGTATATGAGTTCCCCTTCATCAACAGCTCTAAATGAATTGATTCTAACATACTGTGATGAATCATTTGAAACCCAGCTGAGTGGCTTTTCATTAAAGACTTTTTAATAAAACTGTACCCTCCCAGCGTTAGTCATGCTGAGGGTGCACTACATACTGTATGTGATCCTTTCACAATAAAAGTAATGAAGATTCAAGTAATTTAAGCAGCAGCCCCTCAGCTGTAATTGTACAGCAGCTGTTGTGATTCATAAAAGACTTTCCTGCTCAGAACTGCAGGACAGCGATTACGTTTGGAAGCTCTGCGGGAATGAGAACTGACCAAAAGAAATCATAAAGACTGTAAGATGATGAATGGACATGTCATAATCTTAGCTGGGAGATTTGCGTTGCCGTGTTTACCTGGACAGTGTTTGTCAGTAAAAGTCACTGGGTCAGATAATTGAGTAAAAAGAGACAGATGGTGGCAGCATTTACTGCTGATTACATGGAGGTCATAAACTGCTGCTCAGTAGCTCGGGGTGTCAGGTCCAAGCCTATTAAACTGCCAGAGCCTGAATCTTAGAGGGATGCAGCTACGCAGGGGAAGAGTGCAGAGGTTTACTGTAGACCCAGACTAGAGACTCTGGCATCCAGGGCACAACCTCTATATGGGGTTTTTTTTGTTTGTTTTTTTAAAGTTATGTTTTTGGGCTTTTTGCCTTTATTTGATAGGATAGCTGAAGAGAGACAGGAAATGTGGGGAGTAGAGAACAGGGGAAGACATGCAGGAAATGGTCGTGGCCAGGAGTCGAACCGGCGACCTCTATAACCTCTGTATGTGGGGCTCCTAGACCACTAGGCCACCAGCGCTCCTCTGTGGGTGTATCTTAACAAGGACTTAAGATTTCATGCCCTGTACCGTACATATTATGCTTTATGCAACTTCTACATCTGTAGAACCTCCATGTCACCTTATATCAAATGGAACTCAGCTTTAGCCCCTCCTAGCATTACTGGAGTTGGCATACACAAGCAAGGGACATTGCTGCTGTCACTCACACTTAATAAAAAATTCCATACCAGAGGCCTCGCGGCTCCAGCAAGATTGCATAGAGTGGCTGTATGTGCACAATGCAGGAAATATAAATAGTATATGCTGATGTAGGGCCATGCGCAGTATCGTGAGATGACACAGGGACACAGTAACAGACCCTGCAGAGCTTCTGGACGGTGCAAAAGTTATGATTCTAACAAATGGTTGATGAGAAGATGTATGATTTATGAGCTTATGATGAATATCCAGTTGGGGAGGCTCTGCAAAAACTGGAGGTGCAGAATTCTTCAGACTAAAACTATAGACCACATTTGATTACAGCCTGCTGATAATGTGCAGCAGTTACTTTATGTTTTGTTGGATATTCATTTACTTTATTATTTAGTCCAGACCAGGATGTACCCCTGGTAGAACAATGTAAATATTGATTACACAAAGCATTAGCTCTAATTTAATATACTGAGGTTTACTGCATCGCAATGACCTGCTGTAGTTAAATTTATATACGTATGGATACTGCTCACTGTTTCATTCTGCTGCAGCTCCTGCTCACCATTCATTCACATTAGTCTGCTGAGCGGGCTTCCAGCTGAATGGGTCCTGCTGAGAGTGTTTACCGATCATCCTGATGTATTTGTCCGCCAACCCCGCCAGACAGACGATCAATATTCCAATTACAGGTGGATTTCCATTCTTGCACTGTAGAATAGGGAAAGTCAGTCAATATCTTCTTCAGAATGCCAATTCATGAAGAAATGGGGCACAGAACAGGAAGTAAGCAAATGTCTTAACTGCTTTGTGCAGCCAGAGAGTCAAATAAGTCTGCCTTTCAAGCTACATTTTAATATTGAATGCTAGAAAATCAGCCTGCTCTCAGGAGAACGTAAATCTTACTATTGACAAGTATGAGGTACTTGCTAATTTGTGTATTACCTTCAGAGGATGCAGGCGGCTCGACATCTTAGCTGAGGAACTGGCCAGAGAACAGGAACAGAAGCTTACTTCTGAAGTACAGAAGTGTACTTTTTAAAAGGAAACTTGAGACTTAACCTTTTTAATCTGGCTTTTAACTTGGAGTCATTTCTTTTTAGCCCTGGACTGCATTATTACCGTTATGACCATTGTTTTAGCAGGATTTGTAATTTATCTTTTATTGAATCTTATTTTATGTTATTTTTATTTTATTTTATTGTTCTGGTATTTATCAGATTTTGTTTGTATTGATTTTATTGTACTGAACTTTATTTTTATTTTGAAGTATTTCAAAATAAAAATAAATAAAAATAAGTTAAGAGTTGATAGGATATGTCATCCCATACTTACACTTACACTGAAATTAATGTTTGGGCTGACTTTCTTTAAATTAGCTTAATTATGTGGCAAAGTTGACTCCATCTGCAGCTTAGGACCCTGGATTCTGTGCTGGTTTCTCAACAAAGGAGCCAAGCTGACCAGAAATCCCTCTGAGTAATACACTTACTATTTACAAGTACCTCATACAGCTCCTCATCAAAAAACAAATCCTCCTTTTGATGAACATACAATCCTTTTTTGTACTCTCAAAACAGAATAAAGAATGCATCAAATAAGCTGAAATAGCAATTTATTTGCACATATCTAATAGTGACAGGTAGTTTCCTCCCAACGTAACAAGCAGGATGATTCTTAAATGCTTCATGGTAATATATTGCCTCCTTATGTTACTGTATTTGCCTCCTTTAAAACATGGTTACAGTTCTGCTCGGGCAGGTTTCCTGTTGCATGGTTGTTGTCAAATGTTGTTAACATGAAGACAACACCATCCTGCCGTCTCCTCTCAGCTGATGTGTGTCTGTTCAGCTTGACTGGGCTGTAATGAGGAGACGAGGATCCCTCTCTTTTTCAATTAGGACTGCACACTGAGACTCAGCCTGTGGCCCTCTCCAACTCAATCACATCACCAGCTATGCCAGCTTTCTCCCTGCGTTCTTACTCAACGGCATTGACACCACAGTAAAGTGAGCACAATCACCTGAGTGTTCGTATGTGTGGAGAGGATAAAACAGTCCTGCATCAGCATGATCAAGTCCCACGTCTGCTCTCTACACTCTCAAAAAAAAGCTGTTCACATTTCCCTGAGTCTGACCTGCTTGTGCAACTTTAATGCTTTTTGATCCCACGTCCGCTGGCATTCACAATCATTAAAATCCCATCTTGCTTAGCTAGGTGCATCAGACACTTATGGAGGCTGACTCTGCCCATTTTCTTTGTGTTATTTCATTCATATCCTCCAGCTACTACGCTTGTGTCCAAATGGAAGGAAGGGAGGGGGAGAGTGCTGCTTTAAAAGTCAAGACCCATTCATGATCGTCTGGATCATCCGCGCATCGAGTGCTGAGGTCGTATCTCTTCTCTTTCTTCCCCCTCTCCCTCTCCTACGGCACAGATCAGCCGCACATTAATGTTGATTAGCCAAGTGTGAAGGCAAGTGAGTAAACATCCAGAGGAGGCACTCCTTGTGAATAAATATTTGTTATCCTTGTTTGCGTAGTGAGGAGTGCTTCCTCTCTTTTACACAGTAAAGAGACACTTCCTAATGACCCTGTGTTTGCCCCTGCCGTCTGTTTGCTTTTCTCAAAAGCTTGTTATGTTTTCGTGGTATTGTGGAAGATGCTTGCACAGCATTTATTTGAGTTTGCTTGTTGTGCATAATACCAATGCATAATTCATTTTAAAATCATAAGTAGGGCAATAAGACTCAAATGATTCTCAGACTGTCTAGATATACTAAATAGACCACTCCTTGAATGCACTACAGCAGAAAAGTGTTGTAAAATACTGACTGAAATGTAAGTTTTATTGTCAATGCTCATTAAAAACATATGCACACTACATCTAGCTTTCATCATCAACACCTAAAGCATTGCATTCTCTCATTTCAGGGGTGGAGAGGGACCCAGTGTGCTAAACACAAGCTGGTGGAGCTTCTCTACATGTGCAGAGCAGTGATTGGTTGATAGCCCTGTCACTCAAACAGCAAGTACTCTCCTACTTCCTCTGTCCTCCTTTCCTGGTGCAGCCTAGGAGGAGGGAGGGGGGAATGGATCTTTTCTGTGTGAGTCGCCGGAGCTCCCTCAGCCTGCTCCTTACCACCTGTCCTTGACTTGCTGTTCCCAGACGAGACAGAGTGGAAGCTGCTCCCGCTCACTCCCCCCTCAGGCACCTTTCTCCATCCGTGTTTATGTGAGCTGAGCAGCGGCATTTTATCTTTACATCATTTTTTCCCTCTCTCTGTGTGTGTGGCTGTTTCCTTTTTTTTTTCTACCTGTGGTGCTTCAGCGTAGTGGCGAGGAGAGGAGCGTTCGTCCTCGGCTGGTGGAGCTCTGCTGATGGGAGGCGGTGCTGGCTCAGGCTGGGACTGGGGATGCTGAACGGGGGGAGGGAGGGCCTGTTTGAGCTGGGACAGCAGCTCCAGCAGCAGGGGGAGTACCAGGCCGCCCTCCACTGCTTCCTCAGTTGCCTGTTGGGACTGACCCATGTGCAGAGCTTCAACTCTCTGCCCAACTGCCTCCACCAGGTGAGCCTTGATGCCGAAGACGCACACAGCCACTCATGTTGTGTTTCTCTCTCCTTTTCTTGGTCTTACATACCAACATGCTTCCATAAATCAGATTTATAATGGATTTGACTTGCTTTATAAACACATTTACTCCACTTCTCTTTTAGAGGGTCATAAATTATCGCTTTGCACAGCACACAGGACACATTCAACCTTGATATCAGCAACACCAATGTCAGCTCCAACAGCACACTCCATCATGTGTCCCCTTGTTCATGCTGTAAGATCATTTCAACAGGACTTATAGTGGGCATGCTGCTAAATGAGGCGTTGAATGCAACACTACTTTACAGTAACACCGTTAATAGACTGCTCACATAGCTAAAAATACTGTAGGATACAATTTACATCCGTCCCATTGTGAGCGAGCTATGTTTTGGTATTTGAGGTCACAGGCATTACATTTTGGCACTGTGCTGCACGGTCAAAGTCTTAGCAGATTACACACTTAGGGTAGTGTGCGAGACCCTCCAACAAAGGCATGACTACAGTTTAAATTATGTTTAGTTATAAGTAATGTCAAAACATAGCCCTTACTCAAGAGCTTTGGAACGCATGGTATGAGTTTTACCAGACCAGTGGTGCTGTGAAAATGGAGAGCAGAAGTTCCTTGTTTTGACGGCACATTACATCATGCACACACACAGCAGGGAGTAATGATGGTTATGAATAATTCAAAAGTTAACCATGTGTCTTGGCTGTTTCTCTGTGCTTTACAGATTGCAGAGCTCTTCATTACTGAAAAGAACTGTATCCTTTTCCAAATCTGGACAAAGTCCACCCATCCCTCCGGTCATTTCACCATCTTTCCAAGTGTTAGCATGCAGGCTTGGGAATAAGCCAGTATTCTATTTCTGCATGATGATCTAAAGGATTGTCTATAGTGGAAGGCAATGCTTAATTCCAGCACAATGGAGGATGTAGGCCTGTGATACAAAGTGGTATACTCTGAGGGGAACAAGGGGATGTCTTTTGGTGAGTCCATAATAACACATTTGTCCCTGAATGCATCACGCATTGTGTATAGCCTAGGCTGCGTGTCAGTCTCTTAAGAGGATTTGTAGGCTCTTATCTCTGCACAACAGAGTGGAAGAGCACTAATTAACCTGTATCTGCTCCGACTAGCCCGTTCATGGACACTTCACTGCTTCTATAAACTACAGCACCATAGGACACAGAGATAATAGAGAGGTGTTGCATTTCAGGATATGTTACCTCAATGGCTCCTCTCCCCGTCACTGAGACACTCCAACACTTAATGTGCCAGCTCAGGTTCTTCACCTCAGCAAGACTCTGCTTCTCATTGTCCGAAATAAGGTGATTTTGCTTTATGAGGTTTTCTTTGGCAGTAGACTGCTTCTTTAGCTAAGAGGGTCATCTACTATTGCAGGGCTCTTCTTTTGAAACAGTGTAACATTAATAGTAATGCTGTTTTTCCCATGCCAAACTGGCCTTTCGTGTAGGTAAAGGTATCATGTTGTAATTTTTCACTTTAAGTGTAAATATCACTGTTGTTAAATTGTAACTTCATCATTTGAATCAAATAATTTTGGAAATATTTAAAATGGAAAAGTTGACTCACCCTTGAGGAGGGTCCAAAAAGATTGTTTCTATCAAATGTGGAATAAATGAATCACATTTCAAACTCCAACATGAGCAGACTTTGTGTAACTTCAACAACTACTGCTTTCACACATGCATGCCTGAAAGTTTCTGAAATATTCCAAATGCATGTTCACACATGTCCCCCAACGCATGAACTCTACCCTGCCTTGGTCGAGAGGGTTGGAGTCTTGAGAGGACATGACAACAAAAGCATGCTTCAGAAGAGTAATGTTTACAACATGATGGAGGAGGAAGCAACAAAGTTTAAAGCTGTGAGGACAGTTTTTGCATTCATCTCAAAGCTACATGTCAACAACCGGATGTGCAGACATCTCTGTTGTTCCCGTCTTTAAAACAAAACTCATTTGTTTTTATTATCCTATTTATCCTGCATTCCCACTCTGAGTCCACACAGGCATTTTACAAGCAGGCTGGCAGGAAAAAGTCTGGGTCAAGATGGGGTGAAAATTTGGCTGTGCATTCACACATGTAGCTCACCCTAAAAATATAAGAAGTTTCTAGGAGTTTTATGCACGTGTGAATACAGCTTATGATTCATGCTAAGCATCTTTAATCATTTGCAGGATGACAGTTGAAGTGGACAGATAGGCATGTGAGTTGTTTATGTGTGATTATGGTGAATTTGTATATAAAAACAGGCTATATATAAAGTATCAATGGTGTGTATTTTGTAATATTATCTTTTCCAAATAATAATAATAACCTTTAAAAAGACACAACTTCATCAAACATTGTTAACAAAGTCAACAGAAGTTAGTCAAAACAGTAAAACCCAGGGGTGGTATTAAACAATACATGCAACCATTTGCTCATAATTTTAATGCATGAGGAGAATATCAATATCTGGTTGTTTTCCATTCAATTCCAAAAAATTTGCTAAATTTTTTTCAAGTAGTTCTCACGAACATTGAAGATCTGAAGCAGGAATTTTGTGGTCCATGGATTCCTCCAGAGAGCGAGGTGAAGGGTCATTGTGCTCAACCAGGGAGAGGATGTGGGAACTGTGCAGCTTCACACAGTGTCTCTTAACATGCTTTCTGTGGGTCTAACAAACCCTTCAGTTGCTGCAGTATGCAAACTGGATTTACGTGTTCAAAGTGGTTTGATTTCATGCTGCTGCATTGGCTCTTCTCCAGAAAATATACTGTAATTGGTGCAGTTGATAGTGATAGTGACAGTGCCATGACCGATTAAGGCCTGATGTATTGTTATCAGAGCTGGCAGTATCTACAAGTGACCTCTGGTTTAAAGCCAAAAGCTCTTTTGGCTGCTGAGTGTTTACTGATGCGTTGTTCTTGGAAAGTATGTTGACCCAGACATTTTGACTTTGAACTCAAATAAAGGAAACATCAGATAAAAATCCAGGCAGATTCTGTATTTACATTTTCAGAGTGGAGATGCGGTTTAAATAGAGTTGGAGGGAGCTTTGGAACACAAGCTGATCAATATAACGGTGTTAAATTCAGTCAGAATTGATCACATGACCTGTAACTGTGGAGGAAAACTTCATGAGGTTATTTTGGAGGCAGAATTGTGTTGCACGTGTGATCTGGTTTCCCTTTGATGGCGAGAGTGTTAATGCAAGTTCTTGTCGCATTTTGGATTGCAGGTCAATTACCATTTGCATGTGTTAGACCATGTGTGTGTTTGTGTGTATATGACGAGAGTGGAGCACACATTCCCTGGAGAGAATAGTGTGAGGTTCCTGTTGCGGCCTTGTTGTGGTCCAGCCAGGCTAAAAATAGCCGACAGGAGTAGTGCTGTGACCTTTGATGATGGCTGTTCCCCTAATCCTCCCTCCCAGATGGTCCACCTCACACTCCTTATTCTCCCGCTGTCGGGTGAGTCCCTGGAGCTGAATCAGGTAGACTGCATTTCTGACCACGCTGATAGATTGTTACCAAGATCCCTAAAAAAGGGTGCAGAAAACAATGTTACCTAGGGAGTTTCAATTAAGATTCAGAATTGCTCGTTTTTCATGATAGGCTTCTTTTTTTTTTATCTTGTACAGCTCTGCACATTGAATTATTCACGTATACATCCTCTAATGGCTCCTCAACATCATTCATCCTGGTGTGTTATGGTAATTCTCGGTTTGGAACGTTTAATATTTTATCTTCCTGTTTAAAAAAAGCTGTCCTCTCTTTTTGATGAGGACCAAACTGTGCTTCATGTGTACACTATAGGATTTTAACAGTGCTGTTTCGTGTCTTGGTCTTTCACTTTAGTTGAGCCGATATGAATCTGTAGGTTAAAAGATGAGGGGAACCAGCTGTGTTTAAGATCCAGTCTTTATAGTTCCTTTAAATTTAAGAATGTCCATCTGTCCACCTGCGACATGAAAGTCTTAAAAATATGAGTTTATGTGAAATATATACAAGCAAAAGTAGAAAGTAAAGTGGCATTAAACGTGTTTCACACATGAGAGATCTGATTTTAAGTAGGACATTTAGAGCAGTGGGGCTGTGTTTATTTTAAGCCTTCTCCGTCTCACTGGTCTTTAAATTCACCTGACAAGCATCAAAGGTGTCATTTTACAGTGGGGCAGACTCTCAGTGCGCAGAACGCTTTTAACAAAGTGGAGAGGATCTATTTTTAGTTTGCTTTTTATGGAAACAAAGCTGGGATTCAAGCTTATCAAATGATTTCTCTACTAAACAGAAAAACAAAAGATAAAAAATCAGGCATAAGTATGGGATTAAGATACAGTCCAGTGAGGTGTAATAAGATACACAACAGTAACACAGACAACAGTGAGTCAAATCTTTTCCTGTTCAATCCAGACCTCGAGATCATCAGTCTGCTTTAGATTATACTCCATCTGTTTGCCTGAAGGGGTCATTGTTAGGAAACTGAATTAAAAAACAACAGAGGTGAGCTGAGCTGAGAGTCTGTTTTTATCTCCAACAACTGACTAATCCGGGTGATATCTGAGACTGATCCTTCACCCATATAAACAGATGGAAAGGCTCTGCAGTTCATCCAGGCTGAGAAAATGTTCTACGAGGTGGCACTGATCGAGCTCACCGCTCTTCAGGGGAGCACAGGCAAGTACTTCTGACATTATGGAAATAAACTACATTACTTATACAGTATTAAATGTACAGTGTATCCTGTACTGTTAACTTATCTCATTTTACTTTCAGTGTTTTCAGTAGAGCTCTTATTTTCCTTATAATGTCCTGTGTTTTGTTAACTTACATGATAAGTCTTTGTATGATTATGGGACAGACGGAGAGATGTTTTCTTTCAGTTGTTATCCACAACTCATTGTTATGGTAGCTTACCAAGAGTCTTGAGTTAGTGCACTTTAGGTCAGGTGAACTTGTAGAGGGTCAAATTTGTTCGGAGGATGGTTTTTACTCTTGTGTAGATGAGGCAAGTTTTGGAAAACAAGTGGATTTTGAATGTACATTGTTACACCTTTCACCTTTCTCTGGAAGTTAACTTTTTTTGCACTCAAAAGTAACTGAGTTATATAGCTCTGTGGGAACTTACAAGAGAGTTTCAGGAAATAAGTGGGTCATCGTTAGTTAATGCAGACTTTAGGTGGATTGGAGGAATGGTTAGGTTAATTTAATTTGTTGTTTAATCTCGAGGCTGTTAGTAAAGCAGCAGATACACTAAAGCAGTTCAGTGTTTGGCAGATGGTGTTCGTAGTAGGCAGCTCTCCAAATTGGCTTGTTCGCGTGTGTGTGACCTGCATCCACAAACTAGCCTGCATATAATGTATAGATTAGCCCACAATGTGTTCCTGTAATTCCCTGGAAATGGTCTCTTTACCACGGACGCCTATAGAGAATGAAGTCCAATTTCGCCAGAGTCCATCTTTGTTTACGGTAAACCTGGTGGAGCTTAAAGCGAGCGAGAATGCAGCGAGGCGGCTCGTTCATCACCTGCTGCTGCTCCAGACGTCTGCCTCTTCCTCTCTATCTGCTGCTGAGGCAGCAGCGCAGTGTAGCGTGCTGGGCACAGTGCAGGAGATGGGGGACAGACGAAGTGGAAGACAAATGGCCACACTTGGCTCATTAGGAGCTTTGTGTAGCTACAGAATACTGAAGGCCCTGATTCAGCACTCACGCTGATTGAATGCTGGACATCTCTAGGGGCAAGCACAAAGCAGCAGCTTACTTCCCTTTCCAGTTTCTTTTTTCCAATGTTCCCTTCTCTGAATTTTCCCACCGACAGAAACATCAACGTCATTTTGTGTTTTCTGTAATAAAAGACCTGTTGCGATGATTTATTTGCATTGCCTGTGGTTTGAGGTACAAGCTAAACTATTTTCCACTCCACTCTAGCACGTCAGGTGTTTGTGTGTACAGTACATACCCCTTATTTGTCAGTGTGTGCGTGCGTGTCTCGGTGTTCCAGTGGGCGTGGTGTGTGCGTGTTGTTTGACTCCCTTATCCGCTCTCTCCTGCCCTTATCTCTGCACTCGTGTCTCCAGTCCTCAGTTGGCTCCACTCTACTCTTCAGGCTTAAAGTCCGCAGCAGGGCTGGATGGGCTGATAGCCAGAAATCCTTCAATTTGGGGATTTATTCATCTATTTCTAAAGAGTGCAAGGGACAGTGAAGAGAGAGGGACAAGTTTACAAGCAGGACTACAGACCAAGAGCTTACCGTGATTCCATGCCCTGTGTTTGTGTAACAGGGCCTCAGGAGGAGGCGACACTGGGCTCCGCAGGATGGACGACCCCAGAGGAGCTCTCGGAGCAGGCCTCCCAGGCACAGCACCTCGAGCGGCTGGCACAGCTGTGCATCATGAGCAAACAGTAGGTAAAACTGTGTCCTGTCTTAGATTCTGTGGTGCTGTGGTTAATGGTGGGTAACATGTTCTGTGAGTTTGAGGGCTCAGAGGGCTCATTAAGACCAGATTTATGGTTCCATAAAGTCATTTTTCTGACTACTTACTACTTGTTTTGTATACAGTTAAAATACTGGATGCTAATATATAAACACTTTATACACACAGCCCTTTAAAAGTTTCAAAGGAAGATCCAGTTTTAACAAAGAAAACTACTTTTATCTGTGATGTCACTTTTCTCACGGAAGCAGTAGGGGCAATAAAAAGTTCATTATCTATAAATATTAACCTCTGATTAGTGAAAGATAAGAATAAAATAAAAGACATTAATGATTTACTCATGTGACCATGAAAAAATTCCACTCACTTATTACTCTTATTTCTAATTTGTATTAACATTTCACAGCTATGTGTCATTTATAAGATGCTTTATCACTTAATATGAAAATAAATGTATTTTAGATCTAAACAAAAAAATATTTCATGGTACTCATTTGAATGTAATCTAACTTAATCACATCCTCATACACTGAAACTCTTTATTAAATGGAAAATCTCCAAACTAGATGAACTGCAGCTCCGCAGTGTGTTGTTGGCCAGCGTTGAGTTTCCCTGTAGATGTGAAGAAAAGAGACACCGCGCTCTACGTGAGTGTCACAAGAGGAACACTTCAACTGGATCTGCTGTCTCCTGTTGCAGGGGCACTTTGTTAGGCCACAGCATGCACCCATTTTCTGTTCCTCTGTTGTCATTGTTGGGATCGGGCCATTTAACCTGATTGCCAGGGAGGGCGACAGAGGGTGGAAGGTTTGTTCGGCACAGGTGCTTAATTAATGCACTTTCAATTTGGATGAGCTGCTACTGATTTTGTATCAGCGGATGAAGAGGATTGGGTTTCTCACTAAGTACAATTCTGCCTGTGGCGTTGTTCTTGAAGACCTCTACTATAACATAGTCTGTTTTCTTGGCTGACAGGGGTGTGTCCAAAAAAGTTGGCCAGGGGTGGCATGGACCACCTTGAAATCTGATTGGCCACCCCTTGTGCCACCCCAGAATCCTAAACTATGAATGGCATTTTGCCTAGTCAGAGCTGGGGTGGAGCCATGCTATGTGTGCTAGAGGCCAGCAGTGGCTTTATTAGCACACTAATGTGGCACATTTAATTTAATTTATACTTTAAATTGTGAATTTGGATAAGTATGGTTCATTAAGCCATTAAAGAATTAAACTTAGAGTATGAACAATGCATTTGTTGAAATCATTTTAAAATGTAGGAAAAAGCAGTACACAGGAAGAGGACATTTACAATGGTACTTCAGATAAGATATTAAAGTAGATATGGTTAGTAGAGACGGGAAGGGTAAAAAAGATGTTGTTTATTTCCGTGTGTATGGGGGGGTTGACATACTTTATGCCACCCCTGTAAAAGTTAGTGCCTTGCATGGGCAGCTCCAGTCATAAAATAAGAACACGCCCTTGTTGTTGTCGGGAAGTTTTCATACCTCCTGAACTTCATTTCAGCAATGTCAGAGGAGGCACTTAAAGCAGGTGAAGGGCTTTTCTGTCTTTGCTCATCAGCTGTCCCCTGAAAGCAGTGCAAACGGACACCTGTCCATTACTAATTGAAGTAAGGCTTTTAAACATCTGTCACGCTAAACAGAGGTTGCCCTACATCCATAGACACACGTGAGGGTGCGAGGGTGAGGACTGCCCTTGGTTTGACTTTCCAAGGAAGATATGAGTGGAACAGCTGGCAGATCCTCAATATACCACATCACGTTCACCTAGCTTAGCACTATTCAGAAGAGCTGCTGTAAGGGCATAAGTCAGTAAACCATCCTGAGGGCGCCATGCCTTCTGTAACTCACCCTGTGGACTAAAGGAGCCGTATGTGCTGGCAGGAATAGCAGGTTTCCACTTCCTCCAGTGTCTAATCACAGCGCCCGCGTGTTTAAAATTCTCTTGCTGATGAGCTGCACACACTGAAACTGATACGCTCACCTGACAGTGAAGCATGGGTCAAAACATTCAATGAGGTCAAGCTTTGTTGTTGTCTTTGGAAACATCTCTGCTTTTGAATGGAAGAATGCATGGGGTGATTTCCGTTGAGATAATCACACATTTTGAAGAGGCTACGTAGGTACAAAGTATTTCACTTCATAGTAACAAAAAAAAAAGTAGAGCTGTGTTAAATTGTTTCCCTTTCCTTTCAGACCTCATCTTGCTCTCGAATACAGCGGTAAGGTATGTACATCTCAACACTCTCTGCTTCCGCTCACGATTTATGAACAAATAAAACATTTTACGACACTCTTGAGTCAACTTAGAACCCCCTCTGTGTGTTAATTAATCTTTCAGGCTGCAAAAATCCACCAGAGGGCCTTTGGGAATGACCACCCCATAACAGCCAGGAGCCTGGAGCTTATGGCTACCGTCTATGCTGAGATCGGCAAGACTGAATATTCAGGTAAACACTCAGCTGGGATTCAGAAAAAATATTGCAACACAAGGACTATGTGCATACTAACATATATATAAAAAAACATTGGGTGAATAACAGCTGTCATACTAGTTGTGTATTTATGTATGAGCTACCATGAATGCACCAAACCATGCTAAATTGAACAAAAAAAGAAAGGATTGAGGACAAAAACTTTTAGCTTTTCATAATTTAATACCACTGACTTAAGCTTAAGATATAGGGACAGTGCTTACTACTTCAAAGAACACCCGGCACAGTAAGGAGGTGGTTTAATGTGGTAAAGTCATCCTCCAAACCTTGTCAAAGCATGAAAATGTTAAATTAATAAACACCTGCCGTCATGTTGGACACAAAGGGTGTTTTAAGCAGCGCTACAAAGAAAGTCTCCTTGTGACAGTTTGAGGCCACAGTTGTTTTGTACAGTATGTATGCTTGGCTTGCATTATAAAGGGAACAACACTCTGCCTGATTCTGAACTCTGCATTTTTGCAAAGACTGCTGTGGTGTGAGAAGCAAAGGTAGAAAGCAGCCATGCTGTTGTCGAGTCAGCTCACCGGGGCAGTAGTGCTGAACGGGGTCGGCTACGTAAAAACAAAGTGTACAGCATAGAAAGACAAAGATTTACAGCCTCCCCTGTTGTCTGATTTTCGTCAGTGTGTACCGTGAAATGGTGAAAAAGAAAATGCAAGGTCAGTGAGCGGTTGAAGTTGTTTTGCGAATCAGAACACGCAGAAGTCTCTGTGTACTTTCAGTAACCCTGGTTTTGTATTGTACACAGAGAAATCCTCTTTGACCCACAGGGAGACGCATCAACAGAGGCACGTTTCGTGTCCTTTGGATACTAAACACTGAGAACTGGGTCAGCCCCCCTCTGTCGGCCAACAAAACACTCACGTGAATTTGTTTGATTACTGAGTATCTGAACTGCAGCAAGTCTGTAGTATGTCGTGTGGTATTACCAAACTCACCAACTATTAGGGAATAAGTTAGAGCTCCTGTGAGGAGTTTTCTGCTGGTTATGAATCAGACTGAAATAAACACTGATGCCTCTAAATGATCCTTAAAAAACAAACAAGATCATCAGAGAGAGAATGGATGAATGACTCTTACAGCCACCATCAGGTTGGTGTCAAGAGGTAATTTACCATGCACTGCCAAAACAAAACAAAAATTTCCCATTGCAAATATTCCCAGCAGGATGATTGTTTTTGTTATGTAATACTACTTACATAAGTACAGAACAAGTTTAGCAAAGGGATAAGGCAAATCACTTTGTCCACAGAGGCACGCCAAATCAACACAAAGTTCCTAAGAGGAGCTTTAAAGGATTTGGATGATGCTTACTTCTTTAATTCTAAAATAATTAATCAGAGTTGGTACCAATATTTTAATGGCAGACAAAGAAAAAACACAAAGTTTAATAATACAGAAAAATGTTTGATGAGAGAGCTTTTCCAGTGACAGGAGTCAAACCCTGAAACTTGCTACCTGATCACTTGAAACTTTCTGCACAATTCTACATTCTAAGAGAGCTGCCAAATCTTGGTTAAAGTAGCTTCAAACCTGCACTCATATCTGATTGTCAGTAGCTTTCATGCTGTAAACAGTTTTTCTCTTTTAACTTGCCTTTTAAACTTTTACTCTCAGAAAAAAACCCTCTAGGGACGAAAGTGGAAAATTTGCATTCACTATAGACAGAATGATACATGCATGGGGTGGCTGTTCTCAATTTGTCAATTTCAGATATGTGTGTAACAAATAAAGAATAATAGATAGATAGATAAATGAATAGAAAAGCAGAATTAAGCTTTCAAATATAGGTATAATACTTTATAACACCTTCTATTTTTAACTCCATCCTGACAGCAAAATTGCCTCTAAATATGGGATTCATTTCATTCCATTAATAAAAACTGTTGGGCTGGTATGATTCAAACCATTGAATTATTAAGTCTTTCAAAAATAATTGCATTGATTTTGGAAGGATTCCATTCCCCTGTGTGTTTAATATAATTTTCTACATTTATTTCTTGATCACTCAGAGTTGAATATGCTCCAAATGGTTGCCTGGCCTTGGATGCTGCATAATCTAGATAAAAGTTGAAACTCTAGTTAATACTCATGAGTACCAGTCCGTTTGAATAATGGCTAACCAAGCCATTTCTGTCTACTATAGATCAATATGGATGTGCACATTATGTTTTGCCCTTGTTTTTTTCATGAAGGAAAAGGTTCACACATAAAATACCTGCCTGCCCACTTGTCTCTTTGTCTTGGCCATTCTAGTCGTAAATGACCTATAACAGTGATAGATTGATTCATCAATTGATTACATTATTGATTTGTCCGGTCAGGCACAGATTCATCAACGGTGATGGGAAATTTTCAGACAAGGAACTAGACTGAGGCTCAGTTATACCATTTTTGGCAGTGTTACAGCTTTTTAACAAACTGTGCTGAGATCAAATAAAATCAAATGTGGTGCGTATAAGCAGAGGGTTTTTTCATTCCTGGTACATTAAAGCTTTTCAAAGTGAAGTATGCACTGCGTTATTGTAACTTGAGCCCACAAAGTTGTTTTTTAGTGCTGACAGGGTTAACACAAACGTCTTCTCTAAACCTTAATTTGCATGTTTAACTTTGTATGTTTAACCTCACCTCACTGGCTGTCTTCAGAGCAGACTCCAGGCAACAGTGTGAAACAGCACTCGCTTACTGCTAATGTCCAATCATGGTTCTCTCTCTAGACTCCTTGGGTGAGTGCGTGTCTGCACTGTCCAAACGCTTCGCTGCTGCTGAGCCCATCAAAGACACCGTCAACGGTCTTCCTCATTCGCATCGGGAGAAACACTCAGAGGTCCGCCACAGAAAGGACTCCCACCATCATCATCAGGAGGAGACGTCGAAACCTAAGGTAGAGCTGACAGCACCTGCAGGCATCTTGAAAAGTGTTACTTAAGCAGGTTGTTTGTAGAAGATATTTGTGTCTCTGCTGTTTGTTGAAGATAAATATGGCAAAACTTCTATTTAAAGCAGGTGATCAATGGCAAAGTCCCCACGTCCATCCTAAAGAGGCCAAGTTCCAACTACGGGTCCGAAATAGAACCCAACCACAAACGGAAAGGCGAGCGGAGGGTTCGATTCAGGGAGCCAGAGACCACAGTGCATGGTAAGAAAACAGTCCAGCCTGATGGTCGGTTGTGTTTGTAAAAGATCTTTGTGTCGACACAGAGATCTTCTACCAACAAACTGCTCAATAACCACAAAGAACATGCTAGTCCACTAGACTTTATGTCGCTCATATTTTCCAGACTTGTAGCTCTTCATTTAAAGACACAAATAAATTCATTCATATTGTAATAGTATTAAGGTCTGCACATGTCTACTATTTTTTCTAAGAAAATGGTGACATCCAAGTTTTAGTCAGGCCCTCAACCTATGTGTAAACAGCAGTATATTCAGCAGTTAAAAGCAAGAACAAAATGCATTAAAACATCCTTTGATTGCATCGTAAACCATTGTCCTTCAGGGATTCTGTACTATTTAGAAATAATGTATTGCCTAGAGGCTTCCAAACACGAGCAAGTGATTTACTCTTGGTAATTAATTATGCATGCAAATAAGGCTCCACGGAGTCTGTTCCAGAGAGATAGAGGGGTCCATGAGGGCACAGCCGCCGCTTTGTAGCTGCTGTACATCACAGAGGCTGACTGACTGTCCTCCTTTCTGTCGGTTTCACAGACATTCCCTACTGTGACTGTTTAGGTGGTAAGTCTGCCTGAAAGGAACTTTACTTTAACATGCACAAGAATGTGACAGCCACACTTCACTACTGAGTTTGTGTGATGTTGATATCTGTGACAAAAGCATTAAAAAGGGGATTCAGACTTTTCACCATGTGTATTTAACTTTATCATCATGTTTTACTGAAGTTATTATATTAAGGTAGAACACTTTTTTTTTCACCTCCTCTTGATTGATCACCAACTCAAAAAACACTATTAATGACAATTTAAAGGGACATGGTGCCCTGTTTCAAGGCTAAATGTCATATTTGATTTCTCATCATACTGACAGATGAATCATACCAACTTTCGTCTGCATAAAGCAATTCTTACAGAACATCCCTATTTGCGAGCTCACATGACTGTTGGCTAGAAACTCACATCAGTCATGGCGTGTTACACTGTCAAATGTTAGCTGTGGTTGCGTACTAGTTTTTATCTAAAGTTTTGTGGTAGCTTCTGTGGTGTCACACGTGTTGTTGAACTTGAAGTATGATCCATGTCCCTGTATAGGTTCTTTAGAGATCAAATGACTCGAGAAATTCCTAGCAAACAGACGTGTTAAGCTAGTTGTTAACAGTAAGAAACTATGTAAAGCTAGTTGTTAACATCAACTAGCTAACAACTAACAGCTGGCTAAATAATCATTTTAGCAGCATTACTTTTAGAATTTTGGCTGTTGTCTTATGGTTTCTTGTGAGTTTCGTATGGTAGCGTATTGTCCCATGGTAGCATATGAGTTTCAAGCATTTTGTTAAACTTAAATTAGCCCCATGTCTCTGTAAATCTTCTGTAATGTAGCAGGTACTTCGGATAAGTCTTACAGGCTTCCATCAGCAATCAACGGCTTCCTAGCATAGCAAGCTAACACAGCAGTTCACCTGAAATACACACTGTGTCTATCTCATGGTGGGTTATGCATTGACTGTATAAAGATGGTAAATATAAGAAGACAATAAAAGATGGATGATGTGTCTCTAGCAGCTCCCACAGTAAAACAAAATGATGCCCTCATGTGGGCTTAACAACAGTTAGGCAGCTTTTTGTGTCGGTTTAAAGTAGACACTCACAGCAACAAAAGATTCAATGACTCTGTCAATCATGGCGTTATACCAGCAATAATTTCAGAATCAGACTTTTACATTTTAAAAAGTCCGGCTATTTTTCTGGGGTGCTTGGCCAAAAAAACACCCATAGGTCATATCCTATTTTTTAGCATCAAATATTGATTCAAACTAAAATCCTCAGAAAAGAACAATGATTGAGAAAACTTATTTAGTGATTTGATTTTATAGTTTGACCCATGTCCCATCTGAGTACATGGAGGAGGCAGGATTATTTACCTGTACTACAGCCAGTCAGCAGAGTGCACTCTAAATCTTTAGGCTTCATTTTTGGGGGGTACTGTTATGTCATCCACCTTTTTATACAGTCAATGTTGTAAATGTTTTTAAAAAAGAAAAAGAAAAACATCATCAGGTAGAAGGTGGTTAAAAGCTATTAGCTTCAGGTAGCTAATGAGTTTTCAAATATGCTTTGTAACATAATTTATGACTTGTCGTTTAAGGTTTTGACTATAATTCTCTTTTCAGTTTGTGATCAATCAGATGGGGAAAGCAGTGAAATGTTAAATATTTGTAGGTACTGAAGGTTCATGCTATATGGGAGCATGGGAAACAGCAGAACAACAGAGTAACAGTATTTCAGCTTTCCACCCTGAGCTTGTTGATAGAGGAAAATGGCCTGTGTGCTGCAAGCCATGCAAAATGAAGCCTTTCACTGTCACCTTTCACATTTTGTAATCTGAAAAAGTCACAAAAAAACCAGCTTGGTTAACACTACACTGTCAGTATGAACACATGAAATCCTGTGTCTCAAACAATCTTCTTAAGGCCTTGACCTTATTGGCTGCAGAAACAGAAAGAGAGAGGCCCATGTGCATGTGGAAATTCAAATCCTCATTTACAAACCAAAATGTTTCAAAACTGGTTTCTCATTTGCAGCCTATGAGGCGACACCCTCCCGCCCCCACCTGGCCCTCTTCACCTGCCTCTTCCTGCTGATGTCATTCCTGGGCGTGGCCATGTACTGCACAGGCCGACGGCGCCCTCAGCGGGTGTGTGAGGAGCTGGAGGCCACTTTGGCTGTCTACCTGCTGCACATGAAACAGCTGCTGTGGGGCTGCTGGTTATGGCTGACCATGCAGTGACTGAATCCAACCATAGGGGAGACAAAGACCCTCTCTGTTTTTTTTTTAACCCCCTTCATTCTTCCTACCTTTGAAAGGAGCCTAGGCCTGGAAACACCTCAGCTACTTTTCTCGGCTCTGCACACTATCTGTGGTGTTAAACCACTCTGACAGAGAGAAAGGGAGAAAAGTTTAATCCCAGAAATATGTAGCTTCCAATTCTGTATGTATATAAATGTATTAAGGTGGTGGAAAAGCCACTTCTTATTGAAAATGTATTGATTTGCACATGTTGATGCTCACATAGAACGCTCACTCAATCACCTCAAAGCATTTAGTTTTTCAGTTAATAACACAATCTGTTGTATGTGAGTGAATGTTCCCATGGAATGCAAATATTTATTTTGTTACATGATTTGTGTATATCAGATAAAACACAGAGCTGAATGTGTACATATGGCTCTATATATTAAGGACTATCACAATATTCAGCCTTGTAATTGCACATAGATGAATGTAGAGATGTTGGAATGAGCTTTGATTGGCAGGGCGCACATTGATGCAGGGGAGGATGGAAGCAGAAATGTGCAAACTGTTCGATAATGATCTGTGAGAAAGAAAACACAGGGCTGCTTCACTTCACAGCAACACCGGGTCGAATGACTAACAGATTAAAAAAAACACCTCTTTCTTTACAGACTGTATCCAGCTCCACTGAGAAGGAAACTTACAGCACAATGTAATGCATTCTCGCTCTTTATATCCATGGTCCAAGAGAATATACTCGAACTGAATGAATGCTAATGCTTTTGACAGTGTTGCTCTTTTTAACAGCTTGAATCCTACTAAATATCCTTTGTCCTAAATGTTATTTATTCTTATATACTGTATATCTGCATCCAAGCAAATATCCAACTTTAGAATAATTTGACTTTTTAAATTTTTTGTTACTGGTTATATTTCTATTTCAAGAGAATAATATTCAGGTTTTTAAACGTGATGTCAAATGCTCATCAAGCTTTTGAAAATGTACAGATGGCATCTTTGCAACACATAAAAGAAACGTGTAGTCATCCAAAACTACATCTATGAGGCCAAACATAAATGAAATGCTATTGTTGGGAGTCCCTTTATCAAGTGAAGCAGATGAATTTAAAAAGCCAAACCACCACACAAATGGATCATAGGATTCAAAGGGTACAGATGCACATCTCACAGATCTCTCATTATAAGCAATAACACACATCACAGAGTTTCCAGTTAAACATTGTTCTTTATATAACAGGTTTCAGGGAACGCAAAAGGTTTTCACAATTGAATGTCAAAGCAATATGAGGCAAACAACGCCTGTATAGAAGAAAGAAACACTGTCAATTCTGTACTGTCAAACTAAATTATCATTAGCAATAAAACAATACCCAGTGTATATGCACATTTAGCTTAGAAGCTGCATCTCACGGCTGTCCAAACATTTATGGTCACTTTGAAAGAAGTGCCTTTATGGAGGGTTTTCTTAGTTCTTACTGTTTTATGATTTCAGTTCTTTTGAATAAAACTGTCATTGCCTATCAAAGTCAAGCACACGCCTTGCTTTCTTCCTGTTATCTCAGACATTAAATGAGTGTGTGATGTGTGTGTGTAACAGGGAGAGAGAAGATGCATGCAGGTACATTTGTGCGTCTATTCACAGTAACACAGTATATTGGTTTGTAGCCTATAAAGTGTGCAGGAGAAGCCTGAGTAGCTATATGGCACAAGTAGGATTTGTTTTCTAGCTCACACGGATCGCTAAAAGCATTTTTGGACTGGCCGTCTCATACATAAATGCTCTCGACTACAGTTTGCCTTTATAATAAAACACCTTTTGTAACTGTTGATAAATGTGAAGACACTGCAAAAGCACACGTCTTTTTGCTTTGCTGCAGCATGCAAGGAATTTGGACTTCATCAAGATGCAGAGTGCATCCTACAAGAGAGAGGCCTACTTAAGGAACACATTTATTGGTGTATAAATCAAAAGGGGAAAACCCTTTACATCTAAAGAACCACCACCTTATTAATTTGCCATGCATTAGGTCCATGCAGAAGTTTCACAAAGACAACATGATCCATTGTCCAATCTCTCCGAGCCACTAATACTCCCAAGATCCATTAAACGGGTTTAATACTTTCCAATCTGAACTATAGTTGTGTGCCTTGAAGAGGAAGGGATAAACCCAATACAGCAGGATTCTTCAAGGATTAACCACCATAGGGAGATGTTTTGAGGGGAAATCATTACCTTTAAAGAACAAAGCTAAACCCTCTGATCAATCCGTGGTCAATGGGAGCAAAAGCCAATTCTGATTGTCTACACAGGCAAACACTGGTGTTTCTCACAAACAGGCAGAGGGCTGGGCAGTTGAGTGTGAGTGACTGAGTGTGTGTTTGGTTGTCCTCTTATTTCTAGATCAGACCAGTCTTGAGGTCAGAGTTGCGGCGCGAGGAGCGGCCCAGTAGCAGGTCCTTCTCATGGATCAGGCTGTCCAGCAGGTCCTCCTGTCTGTAGTTGTGGTAAACCTTCAGGAATGCCATGACTGCGATCCCAAGCCAGGTGAGCCACGCTGCCCACAGGCCAAACTGCAGAAGAGACATTACTTTGATAACCTCTGGACTTTTGTTAAACTTGTGTTGATGATTTTAACAATAAAAAAGTCTCACCTGAGCTATAGCAAACTGATCATAGAAAGCAGAGTTATTCAGTCCTAGCTCTAGATCAGTGTCCTGTAGATCTTCACAGCTGGATAAAGACACATAAACTAGTGTTTAGGATGACAGCACTTTTCTGAACTTGTCTTAAAAAGATGGGTTTGTACAGTCGTCACTTACCTGCTGGGCATGCTCCCTCCCTCTGTGATGGAGTCGCACCACATGTTGAACCCCACACTGACGATGGTGCTGGACAGGAAGACTGTGAACACCACCAGGGAGCTGATCAGCAGGTTGAGGAAGGCGTTGAAGATGGAGCTGTGAGCAGGAAGACCACATAAGAGGATGAAACATTTCCAGTACTGGTTAAATAATGGGACGGGTTGGAAAATAGTGTACGAGAGCCACAATATGACTTGGATGTGCAAGAAGTGTATTTCCTCCATTTTTATTATGGAGGACGACAGTGACAAGCCAGTTTTCAGACTCATTTTTAACTCTTCACATTACACAGGCTATATTAAATACAGTGTATTTCTGCCTGAACAAAGTACGTCATGAGTGTGGGGGGTGCACAGCAAAATGACATGTAGGTGACATGTAATGTGGTCTAGTCGCCCATACTGAGTATTAATGGTGCGTTTAAGTAGTGCAGGGATGAAGGGTCACTCACTCGTCGTGTCCTTTGCACAGGAAGAAGAGCAACCTCCACGCCTGCACTGCGGACAGGATGAGGGACGCTATCCCGACAAAAGTGATGAAGCTGCAGGAGGACTCGGGTCCCCACTCCTCCACGACGAACCGCTGCTTCGACACGGTGATGTTCTCATTTTGCCACATTCCCCGCGTGAACAGCAGACATTTCCCCCCGAAATCCTCCGTGTTTTCAGACAGAGGCACCACGGCGATGAAACCAAAAACAAATGCTAAAAAATAAAGGATGCATTGAGCGAAAATTAAATTATCGAGGGCCATTTTTCTGTCCCCCTCTTTGCTCTCTGCGTCCTGGAAGAGTTGCGCCTGCGCAGTGGAGGCAGCGATGAGCGGAGGCGCAGCATCCGACGACGCGCTCTGCTGCAAATTAATGAGCAGGCTGAGGCCTTGAGGGCTCTCCATCTTATCTACATCCATACTGTGGAGGTGTTCATCTTCACCGGGGTTACAATTTACAGCAGTTTGAGTATTTAACCTGTAATTATGACGTTTGACCTCCTAACATACGGTTTTCCGGCTAGTTAACTCATCCTCTGCCATACTGGCAGTAGAATGTGCTCTGTTTTGACTTGTCTAAGCTCTTTATTAATTCTCAGTGGTGTTTACAAAAAAACATGCATTTTATCAGGTTCTCTTTCAAAATCCAGAAATATATTTTTGCTATAGTTTAAAACTTAACTAGTAAATGTATTAATTCCCCATTTTCTTAATAAGAATTGGTTGTGCATGATGACTTTGTTGAGCACACATTAATACTTTAAATGCAACGACCCTTTAATTCAGTCTAAGATGACTACATACGTCTAGCTTTGTACTGTAAACAGCTCTTTGGATATTTGTAATCAGGCGATTCAAAGCGATCATGCCCTTGTGCACACATCCTCATTTTGTACATGCATGAGGCCATGCAGTCACAAATGAGAGTAATGGTTTGTTTATACATGGTGACAGTCCTTAAGGAAGGGCAGGTAGCTGTCACAGCCATCTGACATGCTTCACTGAGCCCATCTGGTGAGCCGGCCAAGGTGTCTTTCAGACTTCCTCTGGCCCCCATCCACCCTCAGAGCCACCCACAGTGCCCTCCAGTGGGGGAGGCACCCACACAGTCAGACCCTGATCCCTCAGTACAGTATGAATACTGCTTTTATTTACAGTCTATAGACACAGGATGGTGTACATATCCTGATGATTGAAAAGGCTTTGTTTTCAGACTTCAAAATTGAACGTTATTTAAAAGCTGGCGTTTAGGCATTTTGTTTCAGAAAATATTAATCGTACAGCTCTTTCCTGTGAAATACCTCACACATGAAGACAAGTATTTATACCAGAGCTTTGCCATCATTAGACAGCTATTTGTATCCTTCAGAGAAACTACAACATTTTGCATCCTCTTCCTAGCACATGATTTATGTGTCCTTTTTCTGCACCACAGAGCTCTGATTTTCATGATGTTATCAGCCCCCAGATTACTTTGAGTTATTGTTTGTGTGCTTTAGTGCAGTCTTGGTATGAAAGTATATTTTATTTGAACACCAGATATGGTAGGCTTGTCTTATATCATTAGGTATTGTTACTTACTGGTATTTCTGGCTGTGGCACAGTGGCAGATATTTATTCTTTGGTGTATGATAAATTGTGCAGATTATTATTTTCTACCATAGTTCACATTGTTTTGACCGCTCTGTTCTGGGAATGTTCTCCTGCAATTTTTTCTTTAATCTAACGGAAAAATCAAAGCACAGAGCAAAAAAACAAACAAGGGCAAATCTGTTGTTTCTGGCTGGACCCCAGCTGGTATCAGAGGTGCTGCCACACCTGTGAGGTCACAGGAAAAGACCTAGCAGCTCTATAAGGCAACACCTACCCCCCCTCTCCTTTACACAAACAGTAGATAACATGCACCTCCACACACAGAACTCCAAACCACAATTTTAAATAATACAGCATGTGTGGGCTCGTGAACTGGGCACCCGGGGGAGGCCCAGAGCAGAAGTGTGTCAGGCAGAAATATGTGTTAAGTTATTCACCCCCAGAAGAAGAAGACATAGAGAGAGCGAGGCAAGAAGGAGGAGGATGCTAACCTAAATGCAATCCCAGGGCTCTGTGCAAATACAAGGAGCGATGGGCAGCAGAAAGCACCAGGAGGTCATCCATTTTTCATGAGATGCAATGGCAGCAAAGCAAACATCCTTTTTTTCAAAAGAAAGAATCATTTTCAAGGACACCACCACTGGGTTTTAAATGTAGTGCAGTCAAGCCGCAAATGCTCCTACATGCATCTGTGTAATGTTGACCAGAATAATTTAAAATAAACAATATGTAAGACATTTTCACTGGAGATTTAATTAGCAAAAATGTTAAATTTTTTATGTTTATCAATAATTCCTGAGAAATTCATTATTGAGTGAGTGTCTCTGACACATGGAAGAAAAAGGGTGTGGCAGGACGGCTTCACTGGGTGAAGCAGCAGCAGCCATCACAATCTGACCGTTTGATTGATGATGAAGAGGAGATGGATAACGATGAGGAGGAGGAAAGTCCATTTGTGGTCTGATGGGTGAGTTCTTGCTGGTGCAAATGAATCAAAATCCAGATTAGGGAAACAAAACAACTATTTTTTTAAAGATGCGTCCATTCCAAAGACACCTTGTTGATAGTAAATCGTCATGCTCTCTTCACTCATTTATCCTACCTCGATCTTCTTATGGCGCCCTGTGCACCGCTCTCCACACTGCTCCAACCTGCGGCCTCGTCTTTGTCTGCCTGTAAAACAGAAACAACAACACAAACAGACACAATTACAGCCTCATATCCTGGCCAGTGATGTGGAGAGGCCTGATGAAATATCCTGTACCCATTAATCTTTCCCCAGGGGGGCGCAGGAGACAAGGAGCACTGATTAAATGCTTCTAATAGAGGCCATTTGTCTCTGCTTGAATGTTGCATGTTTTAACCCAGCATCATCACCAAACATGGCAAAACCCTGCCTCTGCCTGTGCAAATATTGGCGTTTTTACAAAGACATTAAAGTTGATTATATTTCATTACATGATATCTTTTTGAACTTATTATTGGTGAGCTTCTACAGTTTTGATTGATGGCTTTGTTTTCACTGCTGCAAATACCTCATTAACAACTATGACAATGATCATCACAACAGTCATGCATGAGGCCTTAGAGATTGAAAATTCATAGTTGAAATTGTATTTAATATCAGGATCTTATCTCAACCACTCAGGGATTAAGTAGATGACAGCTTGTTAAGGCATGAAAGATTTTTCTTAAATGAATTTTCACACATTACTCATTACAATCATTAAATCTAATTTCTGTCCTGGATGGCCAATCAGATAACACTAACAGCACTTCTTTAAAAACAAATAAAATCCACCTACATTATGAAATTAATACAATTACTACAGTCATGCACTGTAAGACCAAAATAGATCAGCCGTGATAGACACACACTGTTTGTACAGTAGAGACGACTGGGGGTCAATGTGTAATCATCATACATTAGCATGGCCTAATTATGTTTCACCTGCCAAGCTCCATATGGTCCCCAATTCTGAACAAAATAATTAGGTGACTGCATCCCAATGAAACAATTATCCAATGAAACCTCAGTGAACAATTACCTGGTCATATCCGAGCAACATTACTGCAGCGTTTAGCAGTGTCATGTTCAGGTCGATGGAGAATTACGCGATATAAAAGAGATTACATCAGTTTTAGATTACAAAAAAAGGCTACATTTCTGGTATTGTTTTCCATATTTGACTCCTCAGAGGGGATTCATATCCTTTGAAACACTGCCTTCGTATTTGTAAAATGACATCATCGTAGGCAGAGTTCTTAAAAGCAACAGTGTTTATGCTGGAGGACAGGAGGAGAGAGGGATGAAAGGTAGTAAAGAGGGCACCTGCTGGGTTGTGATGAAGCCAAATCCTCAGGGATCCGAAATGAGATCATCCAAATCAGACATGATGTCAAAAAGAGTCTTAACTGGAACAACAGTGACCCCTATTGACCAGACTGGATTCTTTTTTCTCCTTATGATGCATACCCAACAGCTTCGATCAGTCCAAAGTGTGCATGCGTTTACCTGATTGCTGTCTCTCTTGTTTTCTCTCTGCCTCGTTGTAAAGTCCTTAAAGTTGAGCACACAGTTTAAAAAATGGTTGGCTCAGTACAAGAGAAAATGTCTTATTATCTGTGAATAAACAGAGACAGATTTGTACATAAGAAAGTGCACAAAATGTTGATTTCAGTTCCTTTAAAATTGAAATTAAATGTCAAGAAAAAAGTATTTATATAATTATTGCAGTCTTTCTCCACTGTAACATCTTTAACCCTCATCCCAATGACAAGGCCGGGGCAACAGCGGGGTGGCAATAGGCAGTGTGTCCCTGAGGCCCAGCGGTGATCAGCACAGCACAGCAGATGGAGGGAGATGGTGGTAGACAGTTCACCCTCCCGTAGAAAACACAGGGGAAGGCAGAAGGGAGGAGGGAGAGGGGGGGCAGTTGTTTTATGGGTGACTGGCTGCTGCTGCAAGGTTAAGGGAACCAATCTCTGACACTTCACTTCCTCGCCAGTCCCCCTCCCTCCTAGCAGCTAAGACCCCCCGCCTTTCTAACATGAACCTGTGTCCTGTACCCCGCAGTGAACAGCAGCCTCTCTGACACAAACACGCAAATTATTCAGCTTTAGGGTAATGCTAGCAATGTCACAAATGGGCTTTCCAACTGGCTCTTGCTAACGACCATTTGCAATATTTTAGGAGTTGTGGTTGTCAAGGAGGCAACCAGAGACACAAAATTGATCATTTTGATGTACATACACCATATGGTTGAATTATTGTTTAGTCTTCTTCAAATGTAGAGAAACATGTTTAATTCTTACCTGGCTTGATGGCTGTCCCTGGCTCTGTAGCAGGTGGAAGGCTGGTAGAGACAAGGACCATGTTTCCATGAAGGTGCACGGTTGAGGAGCCTTGGACACGTGGTTCATTTGTCTTTAATTGGGCTTTGTGGGAGCTCTCACTGGTGGCAAGCTTGGGGGTCAGGCAGCTACCAGAGATCAGAAGGGGGTTGTCCTGCAGACTCAGCCCCGTCGAGGCTCTTGAGCCCCTCTCTTCAGGAGTCTCTGGCACAAGAGTCTGTTGAAGGTCGATCAGCAGGTCATGAGTGGTTTCAAACATGGACCAGCTTTGGCTGAAGCATCCCACTGTTTCCTCTTGCTGAGGATTATATGTATTCTTGACACACAGACACACACAGTGGAAAGAATCACACAAGGGCCTAGTTTAAAAAAAAGTAAAGCGCAAAGATCACTTCTTCATTTGCCTTGTACATTTATTGTAACACCAAGAATGACAATGTTTTAAAATCAACCTTTTTGAGACTTTTGAGAAACATACCTTGTGTTAAAACCTTTCAACATATACTTTTAATAAATTAGTGATCTTTTAAAAACCAAATGATGTGTTGATAAATGAATGTAGCTCTGCTCAGCTCTATCAATAGTGAGAAAGGTAACATCTATACATATTTGATCCATGATTAAAAGGGCCAAACCAAGATTTAATATACAGTGTTCTTGTAAGTTAAAGCAGATTCTGTATACCTCATGTACATCCTTTTCCAGTAAATAATCAGAAGAGATTAAATCTGAATGGTCCTCTTGCTTGATTGACTCTTCTCAACACGATGGATCAGTGACATCTAGGGGCCAAAAAAAACTTCTTCAGATAATCCTTCACAAAGAGCCACTCGCTTTGCAGACAAAAGTTCATGCAGTGTTGAGAAAATTCAGGTATTGTGTGACTTGCTAGAAAAGAGCAGAAGTTTATCTTTTGATTGCCTTCTTATGGAAATTGTGTGCAAATATTAAAGCTTACCATCTGCAGAAAGCACCACATCACCCAAAGAATCTTTGTCCAAGCTGCTAAGATGAACGGGTTCTGTGGCGCCATCTAGTGTCACAATCACCACAGTGCAATCTGGTAAGGCCTCAATAGATGGCTGTGTCCTGTTGTATCTTTCCTTGTCTTCCTCATGCCCGATTTAGGTCTCTCAATCAGTGAGCAGAGAGGAGATCACCTGCATGGTCAGCGTGCTTTTGTACGAATACAGAGTGTCCCAGCTCAGCAGTGGCAGAGAGGAGGAGGAGACAGAGGAGACGGACTCTGAGCCCAGATTCACAGAGGGAGAAATGTCAGGTAGCTGCTGAGAGAAGAGACACAGATAGGGGGAGTTATATTTAAAAAGTAAATGCTGCCAACTATTTTTTAGCAGTGTGAGTGAAAATTAGTACATGGTGGAAATGCTGATCTTCTCCTGGCTCATCTGTATGTACTGCCTGCTCTGTTTCTTCCAGCATGTCCATTGGTATAGGGCTTGGTGTGAGATGATGTAAAGCCTGGGTAATATCTCTTTGCTGTTTGATTTTCTCTATGTGTGCTCTGACCACAGCACCTGGACATGGAATAAAACAGCTGTGTTTTCTGTGACACTGAATACATAACCATAGTATCCAGCCACCTCTATCTTCTACATCTTATACTTGGATATGGCTTTCTAACTTCCATCACAGCCTTTCTGACCAGTTGAATCAGTTCCGCTGGTGAGACTGCATTCACTCCCTGAGCCTGATGCAGTTAAGCAGACAACGGGAGGGGCCGTCTTCCTGATGAGTGGCCATATAAAGTGAAATTACATGGCCGTAAATCTGTAACCTTGATTTACATTGCCTTTGTCATCCTGATAAACATTTTAGGGGAAAAACAGGTATTATAGGCTAAGTCTTTTAGGTGTCTATGCTTTGCTGTAATATAAGGTATTTGCTCACATTATATCCTTCAGGTACTTTAAAGCGTCCTAACTGACACAGAGTCCATTTCAAGCTTGGGGAAAGTACACGACCATGTTGTCTTTTTCTGTGTGGCCTCTCCTCGAAGCAGAGCCCAGGGGTCAGACACACAACTGGACAGAAAGACAATAAGTCATATTTGACTGAAAAATATTGAAAAAACAAAATTCGTCTTTCAGAGAATGCAAGAATGTACTCAATTTGAAGCGGTACATTTGCACAGAGCCTAGCATCATTCTCGCAGTGAATTGGTGTTCTGGTCCAGTTGAGATACCTTAACACTAACTGAGACTGTCTCCTTTTTTGCAGGCAGTGGATGATGCATTGATGCTGCTAAGGGAACCCTGTAACAGCAGCCCTGGGACTCAGTAACAGCTCCATGCAGGCCTAGGCAAAAAGAACCATTATGTCCATAACGCTCATACATAACGTGTAGCGTAGCAGAAACCCTGTGCGTATATTGTCACTTTAAATTGTCTGGTGGTTTAATGGGGCGCCAGACTGTCCAACAAGTTTTTCTTTGGAAACAAACTCAGGTCAGGGAAAATCAATAAAACAAGACAAAAAGCACACTACAAAAGGAAGTTCATAAAGAGTTCATGTATAATCCATCAGTAGTAACTTAAATTCAGGACAAAATGATAGTCAAAACATGTCAAATAAAGACTTCAATGTCCCACAACAGTCTTAAAACTTAAAGCTTTGACTTTAATGTTGTTTTATTATCTTATTAATTTTAACTATTTGTTTTTTAATTATCTACTCAGTTGTATTGATATTTTAAGCCATAATTTCATTTACAACTCATATCCTTACCCTTTTTAAATGTATTCATTTTATATTCTATTAGTTTATTATTTATTATTATTTTATATCTATTTATATCCTTAATGCTAATTTGATGCGTTAACTTATTTTAATTACATATATTTTATTGTTGTCGGTGTGCATGAGTCTATTTTAAAATCCATTTTTGTTTTTTTTAATGTCTTGCCATTGTTTTATTTCTGCTTCTTCTTGTCGCTGTAAAGCACTTTGGGTTGCATTTGACTTGTATGAAAGGTGCTATATAAATAAAGCTTGATTGATTGATTGAGTGAGTGAGTGAGTGAGTGAGTGAGTGAGTGAGTGAGTGAGTGAGTGAGTGAGTGAGTGAGTGAGTGAGTGAGTGAGTGAGTGAGTGAGTGATTGATTGACAAGAGAGAGCAGAAGGAGAAAGTGAGGTCTTGCGTTTTCAGGGGGCCAGTAGTGAAATCATCCGAGAGGCGGACCACCAGCCTGTTTCTTTGGTGCGAGTACTGAGTTTGAGTTCAGGAGGAAGGTTGCTGATGAAAGGGATGAACGGGGATGGTTGCCAGAAATCAAAAAGTGTTCTTCTAAGCAAAGTCCCAATCAGGTGAGGAGTTTTCCAGAGCAAAAGAAGGTAGCCTTAATCTCAGCCCGCTCCAGTTGATTTATCCACACTTCCTTATTTCTTTCTTTTGATCCACACTCCTTCCGCATGCTTCCACTTCCCTTCACTGCCAAAATGTGTCTCCTCTTTGTTCTCCTTTTCCCCACACACAGGCCATAGGTGTCAGTAATCATCTTATCAACTTTCTTTCTCACTTTCCTCTGCTGAGCCACACACATTCCCTCCAAAAAAACAGGGCTGAGAAAAGGAGCGTTCAGCCTCTCCTCTGGCTGATTGCCACAAATGGTAAACAAACTTTTAACATAAAAAGGACACTGCATTAAATAACAAATCAGGACTGTGACGAGCTACAAAGTTATTGATAGACTCAAAGTACAGAAATGTGGCTTATCACTTTAAGAGTTACATTCTTTTGGGTGGTGTCAACTTTAATATAGTAAAGGGTTCTCGTGTTTTCTTGAGTTTCAGAGGAGCCATGTGTAGTGAGTCCTAATTTTTCAAGCTTGAGATGCTTCATTGCATTCCTCAGCTTATAAGTCCAGCTCAGTGCATAAGGAGTCTTCCAGTGGAAAAGAATTACCCTCCTTGCTAGCAGAGTAACACATTTGTTATTTTGAGTTTGGTTCTAGAGAGGGTCTTATTTCTCTCTCCACCTAAGCCTAAAATAGCTGACAAATGGACTGCCATTTGAAAACATTGGATAATGTTTGGAAGATTGAGCTCCATTAGGTGCACAGATTAGATCAATGCAAGAATGAGTGTGCTAAAAAGGCAGGTGAGAGTTTGCGGGGGCGCTGGTTTGGATTAGCAGTCAAATTGCACGCCTCATGTACAGAGGTTATAGTTTTTGAAGTGGACGACCTGGGTTCAATTACAACCTGTGGCTCTTTGATGCATGTCATTGCCCTCCATCTATTCCCTACTTTATACACCATCCTACCTCTACATGGAAACATAAAAGGCCAAACTTCAACTTAAAAATGGTGAGAGTTTACGTGTGCCACAGAAAGAGTCATCTAGGAACATCTTCGAGAGCTTGACTTTTAAGACTGAAAGCAAGGCAGGATCTTAAATTGAATGAGACACTGTGTGGCACAAATTCAGGCTGTGTGCTCCTCAAGGGCTTCTTTCCAGCACTCCTCATCAATATTCCAAAATGCAGACTTTGCCTAATTTTTTCAGGGTTTGGATGTAAGGCGTTGTAATGTCCATTTTATTAATTGTCAGGACGTAGTGGGAGGTTAGTCGACTTTGTCAGGGTCAGGACTTGAGTGGTTGGAATGTCGAGTTTATAAATGGTTGGGACATAAGGGGGGGGTTTAGACTATTTTCAGGGTCTTAATGGAAGGGGTTGGTAATCATTAATCTCTCACTCTTGATAGGAGCCAGTACACTATGTTGGTTAAAGGTGAAGACAAAGCAGTTGCTGGAGAGTGTTATAAGTGTACAGCTGCAGGGGCCCAAAAGGCATTGTGTAGAGCCGTGTCCCTAACTTGTTAACACTTCTATTTGCCATTTTCTTATTATTTTCTTTTCCTGCAAGTATATTTATTCCCTTGAGCTCCAGGCCTTCACTGTGAATTAAGCTGCACATGTGGTTTTTCTTCACTGGAAACGAAGACACTTGGATTGCAATTTGTATTTTTGCCTAATTTGTGAGCCAAAACAAATATGCCATCCTTACAAACTGGATTACATCCTGTTGTGTTTACCTTTTTATCAGTAATTACGGTCAGGTGAGAACCACCAGCATGGATTGGCCAAACTACTGATACAATTCAAAGGAAGCTGTATTATAAGCAAAGCAGTGGGGAAAAGCTCCAAGACCACCACTTCATCTTTCTTCACTCTACAGTACAATCCACACATGCTGGCCTTTAATTCCTAAAAGTTCCACATGGTGGTAGCAGAGCCCAACCAATCTGAAGATCAAACAAGGAGAGATTTTATTCTGGTCACTGTGGTTCAGCTGCCAAGTGTGATGGTCAGCGATTACACCTGGAGGAATATACGTGTACTGTTTGTGTGTGAGCAGGGAATCGGACAGGACTGCAGTGAGCTGCCACAGTATTGCCTGGAGTGTGATCGGTGTGTGGTGTGTTCAGGTTCAGATATTTGTTTGTTTCACTTCTATGTCTCTGTGGTCATTTGAAACAGTTTATTTTTCTTAAAGTTCACACGCAGTCATCTTCAATTTGGCAGCAAGAGTTAATGACTTAGGTCTGGTTCATGAAAAGGAAATTAAGATAAATCTCAGTTGTTAAAATAATGTCTAACATCTCTACAGAAAACTGATCATCTAAGGGGAAAGTTCTTTGATTGAAATAAAGATATTTTGAGAGATGACCAATATGAATATCCAAATTAAAGTACTCATTTCAAAGATATATTCTTAGCTTAATTTTTTACTTGGACCAAGCTGGCCATAACCTTGCAGAAGACAGCTGGTGTTTCCCTCTTCACCTCTAAGGCCTCTTCTGTGTGGCTGGAGTGGAACACAGGCAGGGTTCCCATGCGTCCTGGAAAACCTGGAAAACAGTTGACCAGTTTTCCAGTACTGGAAAACACCTGGAAAATGGGAGAAAAAGTAAAATGTCCTGGAAAATCACATATAGTCCTGGAAAATGATTCCAACATGGCTGCTTGCGACATGACCCCATTAACAAAACACATCCCCATTCATTGAAAGTTGAGTGCACGCTGTGCTGGAAAAGACAGCGACACTGCGCAACTTTTTTCACATCTTTTCTCCTGCACTTCATAATCATGCATTCACAGAAAACAGGGGTATATTGTTTATGTTTTATGGTACATTAACCTTGTAGGGTGCTCTTTTGATTCAAAGAGTCTTAAATTTAAGTTATATTGTGACCAGTGGAGTCGGGCAGAGAGCTTGGGGGTCTGTGCCTCACAACTTTCTCTGCAGGCTGAGCTCAGTTACCCTACTCTAGCTCAGTTGTTCTCAAAGTGGGGTCCTGGGACCCCTGGGGGTCCTTGAACCGTAGCTTGGGGGTCCGTGAAATAATTGTAATACATTTCTAATAAATTATAAAATTGTGCTGTGTCATTACAAAACAGCATATACACCTTTGTTATGATACCATTTGGTGGCTTGAAGGGATATGTGAGTCTTGCTACTGTTAATTTTCTGAAAGCGTTTAAGATCAATTACTTGAAAAGTATAAATGCTGTCATGTTGAGTCCACAAGGAATGAAATGACCCTCTGTTTTAAAGTATACAAGTGGTATTTACTTGATTCAAATTGAAGTGTTATCTGTTTATCACTATGGTACAGGTCTGAAGTATTTACATTGATACGTTTTACAATACAAATAGTTCCAAGGGCAAATAAGAGTGCAAATGGTAGTAAGCATGTACTTTAGTGATGGGATGTTCGGCTCTTTTCAGAGAGCCGGCTCTTTTGACTCGACTCCCAAATGGCTCTTAATTTAGGATTTTTTGTAGCCGTATGTTTTACCTTAACTTTGCAAAAACTAATGGTTTGTGTTTACCGTTGGAAAGCCCATGGCTGAAAATGGTGGGGTAGAGCTTGGTCCCGAATCTGTGGGACTTCCGGTTCCGGAGATACGGGTTAGGGTGTTAGGGTTGGGGTTAAGGTAAGGGTTTAGGGTTAGGGGGGGTTAGGGTTAGGGTT